>NC_081345.1:25933764-25952667 GCF_029784015.1 Lycium ferocissimum | reverse complement strand
GACTTTTGAAGCCTTCACCAGTTCACCTCAATTCTGAAAGGTAGAAAGTTCATCAAGTGAGCTAGCCCTCAACGGCACATTTGTTGTTGTATTTCGAGTTCTAACTTTTTTCTTTTATAAGTTTTTTTCAAAAAAGTAAAAAAAAAATGTGTGAATTTTTTTTTTCGTTCTTGGTTCTATATATGTTTGTTTTAGATAGCTAATTTAATTACCATATTGTTGAAAGTTTTGTTATTTCGGTTTGTTGCTCGATCGATATTAAAGTTATTTCAAATCACACTGGACACTTACTTTTTGCTTCAAATTAATTTTAGTTTGTTGCTCGATTAATATTAAAGTTTTTGTAATAATTCGCCTATCATGAATTGATCAAAGATCTGTATAAACATCAATTCTCACGATGATTCATAATTCTTATGAACAATATTCTTTTTCAGGTGGAGACTTCGAGTACCTCAAAATATCGAATGACAAAATTCATGTGTTGCTCACCAAGATTGTGCATAAATTGACTAACAACACTCGATGCATAAGCAATTTCTGGGCTTGTATGTGACAAGTACATTAATCTTTCCATAAGTCTTTGATATCTCCACTTATCAGCTGGCACTTTGGTCTGCTTCACTACACAACTTCAAGCCTTCTTGCATGGAGAATTGGCTAGTTAACATACTGGCATACCCATTTCCTTCCATAAATCTAATATCACGTAAAATATCTGATCACGTAAAAAAAATCTAAGCATGTAATTCAAAATCATTGAGTAGAGTACGCTGTGATCATTATAAAGCCCTTTGAGAACTCTAATATTTTCGATTAGGAATTAGTGTATCCAATTTTAGTAGTAGATTAAAGCAATAAAATTAGAGAATCAATTAGAACATTGAATAAATCTTTCAATTTATTATGCATTGCATTTGTTTTTGTCATGAGAAATATTATTATTGAAATGCCATTACAACTATATAGCTATTTTGACAAGAAAATATTATATAAATGCAAGATTATGTTACTCTATGTGACCACAGTCTGGAAATTTTAAAAGGGAAACTTACATAAACAGCTACCTTTTATTAGCTCCTAACAATATATAGAATGTCCGGATTTCATTATTTTGAAATACAACAAAATAAAAAATCGGGTGTTTTATCATTCACTATATTTACACCAAAAAAAGATGAATACATTAAAATACAGCAAAATAAAAAAATGGTGAAAACAAAGGTCGAGTGAAAATGGGCTCTATATTTGAAACATTCACTATATCTTTTATTTTCGCTGTATTTAACTGTATTTCAGTGTTTATTCATCATTTTGTTTTGGCTGTATTTGACTAGATTTAAATGTATTTACACTAAAAAAAATGAGGAATTAAAGAATACAGTTAAATCCGGCCAAATCTCCGGCGAAAATACAAAATACACTATATTTAAAAAGGGAGAATACAATCAAAACCGGTCGAATTTCTGGCGAAATGCATGAAATAAACTCAGATCTGAGATACAAAGAAAAAATACTCAGATTTGAGATACAAGAAATAATATATACTCAGATTTGAGATACAACAAATAAAATACACTCAGATCTTAAATACACCGCCTGATATTTTTTCATCGCCGGCAACGGCGCCGTTGTAGTCAACCATTTCTCACCACCACCGTCAACAGCGAAATCCGCCGCCGCAATTGACGACAGTGACACTGGAGCAATGGAACGGAGCAGATGGTCTCTGGCTGCTACAATTTGACACGTGAATTGGCCGGATCAATTTCCCAACAACAACTTTGGCTGCTATTGTTTTTAATGATTGCCACGTAGACAAAATTAAGAGGAATTACCATTCAGTTGCTTGCTCCATTCCATTCTTCTAATTTGTACACTATATTTAAAAAGGGAGAATACACTATATCAAATCTCCAGCGAAAACAATACTGACGTTGGAGCAATGGAACAGAGCAGATGGTCGGGAACGGAGATTGTATATGCTCAGATCTGAGAAAATTAGTTTCAGATCTGGCCGGCATGGTCACCGCAAGTTATATATGCTACCGGTGACATGTTTCTTTTTCGATGGGAACTTTGTTTCCCGTGGCGGTGGCGGAGACTGTACTGGATTCATGTCGCCGGCGATGAATGAGATAGAGAGAGGGGGGAGGGGGGATGAGGGAGAAGAGATCTGTGGTAGGAGAGGGAACGGAGAGAGAAAGAGAGGGGTGAAGGAGAATATAGAATTGGTAGGTGAGAAAAAATCAATTTAAAAGAGGAATTTGTGAAATACAGGACACTAGTTAGTTATGATGTGTAATTTAAGAAAATATTTTAGTTAGGAAAAATAAATAAAATAAATGGTAGTTATTATTTATAAATAGGTCTTAGAAATAGTTATGACAAGTAAATTTCCCATTTTAAAAAGGGTGTTTTATCGTAAGGTCACAATGAAAGTCTGTAATTAGTCCCTCTCTGCACATTCGTCCGATCTCCAATGTGGGCACATCATCTCTTGACTCAATCCAATAATCAATGCACAAGCAGTACTGATGGAGGATATATATATATATCATTTTATTCATATATATATATATATATATATATATATATATATATACACACACATACTAGAAATATTATATTAACAGAAGTCTACTCGTCTATATATATCATCACTTCAATTGATTTTTTTAATATTTCAATTGATTATTAAATGTAGGTAGATGCTACTTCTAAAACACATTGCTGCTTGCTTCTCTTGAAATATAAGACTTTTCCAATAAGGAGTAGCTAAATTTTGATTCTTAAAATGACATCTCAAAATATTTTACTCCTGCGTAATTGTAATAGTTGCTCTCACTTCGCCAACTCTTTTGCCTATTTTCAAAAATTTAAATACAAGTTCAAAATAATTAACATAATAATTTTGCTATTATGTTTGTATGGTAAACTGGAGTAAGCAATTTCTTTTCAAACACTTTTAGTGTATATGAACTTAAATATAAGTGCCCCCATTACCAATGAGAGAAATTTTTTATCAATGAATTAATATAGAAGCATGGATATTAAGAAGCAAAGGAATGCATAACAACAAACAAACAAACAAGACGAAGAGGTTAAAGAAAATTATTGGTTACCTTTTCTTTTAATAGACACAACAATGTATCATTTAAACTCACCTTTTGAGAAAACAATGGTGTAGGGTATAAATACAAAAAACAAATGATAGAATTTAGATATGTAATACACGTTATGGATGAATAAATATTTCATTGATTTTGAATAAATGCTGAAAAAGTTGTTAGTTCAGATGAATCATTTGTCTGGTCCCTATTCGCTTAATGGTTTTAAAAGAGACATTAATGAAATCTCATTAATATGAGAAAAAACCCGCTAACATATCAATAGCATCACATTCTTCTTTAATGACCAGAAGTGAATATTACGTTACTATAATTTTGTTTCGAAAATTACCCAAGTTACTCATAATTCTCAAGTTAATTTTCAATATTTCTTTTGAATCTCCTTGACAACAAATATGCTACAATGAAGAGAGAGATTTAAAAAATGAATAATTAGTCCCAAAAATTGAAAGTTCAACTGAATTTTTATTTACCGATGACCTTGTATTAGTATCTGAATCATATTAATATGTCTCTTTATTTAATAGGATTCTGGGTAAGTCATTGCTTCTTTATTTAGAAGGATTACTATAAGGGTATCTCCAACCCATTATATTATTTTTTACCCCAAAATGATGGAAATTAACTCCAACCTATTACACTATTTTTTACACCAAATAAGAATACCCCTTTTATATTCTTCTCTCTCTTCTATATTATACTAGATGATGAAAGCTCGTGCTAGCACGGGCTCAACACAAAAAATAGTACCACACTTCTCTTTTTAGTCTATCTAAAAAAGAATGATATATTTTTATGCTTAGAAATCATTTAACTTGAAACTTCCCCTTTTACCTTAATGAAATAATTTAAATCCACACAAATATCTAAGACTTGTTTTAGACTACAGGTTTCAAAGATTTTTCCTTTCTTTTTTAAACTCCGTGCCTAGTCAAACTATGTCACATAAATTAGGACAGAGAGAGTACCTTTTAGTAATGTAATTATGGAATTTTTATTACAGAAAGTATTATAATTCAATTAATTGAAAATATCAATAAATTATTGTACTTAGTCCGCTTCTCCCATATATGACTTTTCTGGTTTGGTTCTTCGATTGAAAGATTTGAAATACACATTCTCCTACCGAGTTTCATGCCATCATCTCTTTCTACTCAACAACACTGAAAAGCGCTTTCATGTGTTAGCATTTGTTGTTGTCTTAAATTTTTAAGTATATGTGTGTACGTTTCTTGACCGTTTATATTTCATCTTCTTGATGTTATTCCTTATTATTTGTGTGAGACGTATGTGTCTAAAATTAGTGCATTTTTATCCTTACCCAACGGTATAAGTGTTAAATCTTTTGGTTTTATGACATCTTTAGCGGTTTTTGTGTTCAATTTAAATCATTATTTCTTTTTTTCTGAATTTTTCTTCTTTAAATTTTCTCTAAGCGTACCTTTATCATTTTCTGAACTTATTAACATTATTTAAATGTCCTTTTTTTTTTTTACAATTGTCTCCTACTTCTTCACGTGGACCCCACCTTAATTTTTTTTGTCTCCTACTTATACACGTGGACCACACCTTAATTTTTTTTTTTATAATTGTCTCCTACTTATTCACGTGGACCCCACCTTAATTTTATTTTTTAACTATTAACTATTACAGAAGAGTGGGTTGACAACCAAACCTACTCTTCTATTTCATAAAATTAGTAGAAAATTATTTTCTTTTATTTAAATTTTATTTTTTTATTTCATAAAACAATTTTTTTTTTTTTACATATTCATCTCATATAATTCATATTCCTTTCTTATATAACCATTTAATATAAAATTATTTTATACCATAAATTTTTAAATAATATAAATTGTATGCAGATATTATACATTATACATATTAATGGATAATTCAAATAAAAGTGAAATCATTGATAAAATATAATTAAATAAATATACATTGTGGTAAAATTTATTATAATTTCTACATAAATATTCAACTTCCAGGATTAGTATATTGCTCCCATAAATGCTCTATTAATAAATTAAGAAGTGCAAAATGAACATCTTTATCCTTAATTTTTTTGTGTCGAGCTAAAGATTGTTTAAATCGGTAATTTTCATCTACATTAGGAATTACTTAAGTGTGGGGTTAAGTAAAAAAATTGGTGACAATAATGAGCCAACAAGAGCATCAACATCGGTTACAAATTTTACTGGTAAAAAATGTTATTGGAGATATGGGTTAAAAATTGGTGACAATAATGAGCCAACAAGATCAACATCCAAGGATGACATCTAAAATAAGGTTAATGGAAGACATACAAATTTAAATGTTGATTCATCCACTACATTTTCAACATATTGTGGACAATTAAATTTGGAAGAAACACACAAGTTACATTCGGCCATAGGGCTGAAAATTTTGAGGAGAAAAGTTGAAGCATACAATTGAATATTTGAGCATCCACTACTTTATGAAAGTATACATTGTTTTAGGAGGACATAACATGGTGGAGGGATCATTTTACATTAAATATTGCTCATCCATCTTGGCATGATTACAATGGACAAAGGGTGGTGTATGAATCATTCACCACACATACAATTGTCTTGTAAACAATTGAAAAGAAAGAAGAAAGGAGAAACAAGAAGGTGAGGTTGGCCAAAAGTTGTAGAAAACAAATTAGAAAATTTAAAGTGTAAAGTTAATGGAATGAATCATGCCATAAGTGGAGCATGTGACCAACTTGTAGGCATCAAAGTTGAACCAAATAATGACCAAGAAATCAGCCATCACAATTCATTTCAACTACACAACACAAAGAAAGAAAACCTAAGCCTAGAGAGGAGAACCATTCGGCCAAGAGGGCTGAAATTTAGCTCTTTGAGTCTTGATCCAAAAATTATTTTCCAAGGTGTTTCAACCCTTTAGAAGGTCCCTAAAACGTGAAGATAGTCTTTGGAGCAACAAGAACCATTTTCCATCTCAAGTCACCAACTCTAGCCAAGTAGAGAAGTCAAGTTGTCAAGGTAAGATCTAACTTTCTTTTCAAGTATTAAGGGTGATGTAGATGTGTGAATATAAGTTGTATGCATGAAATAAGGTGTATTGATGTTGGAACATGATAGTAGTTATGGGGTTATATGTGTTGATGTTGAAGTATGGTTGTAACTTGACGAACATGAATCGCATGCATAAAATCATGAAAGTTGGCGTTGGAATGTTAGTTGGCCGTAGGACTGTTTGGTGGAATTAATGGACTGATTTTCTTTAATAAATATGGTTGTTACTATCATAGATCTCATGGTAAAAAGAATGAAAAGAATTGGAAGGTTAAAGGTGAAGTTAGGTTAGTATGAAAATGGTTGAATCTATGATTTTATGTGAGAGATGTTGAAGCATGGTGTAGCCGTGTGTGGACTGTTTTGTGAAGAAGTTAGTGAACTGTTTTTACTTGATATTTTGATTGTTATTATCATGAATTTTATGATGGAAAGG
Source organism: Lycium ferocissimum (assembly GCF_029784015.1). Taxonomy (NCBI): domain Eukaryota; kingdom Viridiplantae; phylum Streptophyta; class Magnoliopsida; order Solanales; family Solanaceae; genus Lycium; species Lycium ferocissimum. The sequence continues at coordinate 25,946,050 of NC_081345.1, read as the reverse complement.
AAGGTGTTTAATGGTTGGAGTTGAAACTAAAGTCATTTGTGAGTTGTTTTAAGGATTATAAAAATGACGATATAGCGTAGTTGCGTATGAATTGATGTTGTACTTGTCGTGTGGATAGCTGGTCATAACTTACTAAAATTATATGAAAAGAAGACATGAAATGATGTATAAAAATCGCATGTGGTTGGCTTAGTATGTTCGTAAACGTTTGCAAGAATTCCGAACATTATTATGTTGTCGGGTAGGGACTGTTTTGGACATGTTGTGGTAGTGGGTCAAGCTGGACTTGTGTTTTCATTAAGTTGGAAAGAATAATTATAAGTTAAGAGTATACATCATATTGTATGTTGGATGGGCTGTTATAAGTTGTTACATGCAAACGTTAAGGCTACAAACTAATAAAAGTAACTTGAGAATGTCGAAGCCGTATGTGAATCGTTATTGCATGTTATGAATGTGGGCTGTTTTAGAATATTGTGTGGGCTGTCCGGATTGGTATTGAACACATAATTATTGATGTTGTATTGGTAGTATGTGGTTGGTTTAGATACAAGAGAAAACATCGCCTAAACATCTAGAAAGGAGTTACTAACGTTAGAATACGTTTGAATCTCCCGGTAGCTTAACCATAGTTGTTGGCGTCTTAATATAGGTTGAAGTATTATTGGGTAGCGTACACATATTGTGTGACGAATAAGCACTAAAGACCTTGTCCGATCGGAAGCACTTCGAAGGAAAAAACTTTGGCATGGGAGTTAAGTGACACTGTTCGGCATTGAGGTAGGTTACGGTTTACCTTATGGTGAGACTTTGATTAGCGAAGCGTATGTTTAGATGATATTGTCGAGAATGCATATAAACTCGCGGGTATCAAGTTGGGTTAGATATTTTCTTAGGTTGGACCTTGTTGTATGATTTGGGGGCTACACATCCCGTTGTGTTGTTGACTTATCTTGATCTATTTTTTTTTGTGCTCGTTGCCACTTGAGACATTGAGTATACGTGACTAATGATATATCATGGCTATGATATTGCGGTGTTTACTTGATTGATATGGAGATGAGAATGGTGATTCCATTGTGGCTTTTTGTGTAGCCTTATTGCCGATATTACTTGTATTCCATGTGCGGTACCGTTTCGGATTGAATTGGTTTTTAACATTACATTTCATCATACTCATACGCATTTCCATGATACATTGATATATGCATGGTTATGGCACTAATGATGATATGTGAGAGAGTGTAGCCTCGAGGTCTTTGCGGAGAGAGGGTAAAAGAGAGATGAGTGTTTGTTGCCCGAGGTTTCTTCTTGGGAACGATGGAGTGTCCGATGCCCGAGGTCTTTGCCGGGATCGTGAGTGTGCTCGTGATCCGAGGTTATATTCGAGAGCGAGTGGTACATGGACTTCGCGGGTCCCCCATGGGTCATGATCGCCGAGACGTGGAGTTAAGCTCCGTCCGGACATGTTGTACAAAATCGCATATGCATTGCATTCATCCTACATACATTATTGCATTGCATTATATCTTGGTTCTGTTGATTGTTGTGATACTACCGTGATGTCTTGATTCGGATTGATTATACTAAGACTTGGCACAATTGGGTTTAGATGCTATAACACAAAAGATGACTTGTTCGCGGATATGGATTCATATTGACTTGTACTTGTTGGTTTATATGTTTTTCTTGCTTGTTGCCTTTATATACGTTATCTAGTCTTAGTCGGCCTATGATACCTACGAGCCTAGTGTTGTGCTCATACTACTCTTTGCTACACTCATCCGGAGTGTAGAGTTATTCAGTGATGTTCGGAGTCTCACGACCGTTTCGAGGCATTCGTCAAAGACGTTTGGGTGAGCTATTGCAACCCGAGTCTCTCCCCAGATTTCTCGTTGTTCTCATCCTTAAACGAAGTCGTATCCGGTTTAGTCTCACATCTATTCAAATTGTAAACTTCTTAAAGCTCTTGTATGAGTCTGGACCGTATTTTGGGAATTTCTTATAATAAAAGTATTTATTCCGCATGTTGTATCAAATTAAAAGGTAGTTATCTGAAGGTTCGCCCACCGGGGAGGTTAGTGTGGGTGCCCGCATGATCCATGATTTGGGTCGTGACAAGTTGGTATCGGCTTAGGTTACCCGGTCTATAAGTACAAGAGCAATGTCTAGTAGAGTCCTACTTATGGGTGTGTTGCGCGCGCACACTTATAATTGGGAGGCTACGGGACATCTAGGAAACTTCGTATTCTTTTTTCATTATTTCGTGCTACTTCATTCAAATTGGTATCTAGTTGATCCCAATTGGTATACGAACTTCTCGTTTTACCTTCTCCTCCCCCCGGATGATGGGAACTCATCGGCCAAATTCTTGCGCGAACGGTTGTTCGATACGTGTGGTACAAGACGAGTTGTGTTGTCCTAATTTAGATGCGTGACTAAGTTCGCTTTCTAGATATGACCTAAGGTTTCGAATTGTGTGGAGTCGTGGTTAGGCTCGTTATTGTGAGGATGGTTGAAGAGATGGGAGAAGTGATTCATAGGGTCATAGGACCTCCATATTTATAGTATTGGATTTTCTCGAAAGAATAAGTGCGTTTATGGTTTAATAAGAGCGATTTGTTCGATGGTATGATCAGTTTTAGGAAGCGTATAGCAAAGTAAGAGTTCTTATAGTATAGATGAAGGATTATCGGGTGCTGCATCTAAGTTTTTGAATGAGAATTATGGGAAAGTTGTGAAATGGCTACTGAAATTCGTATTAAAAATCTGCATTCTTTCCAAAACTTGAAACCACCATATCTCATTCATTGTAAGGTCAAATTGAGTGTTTCAAAAGCCTAATTTGAGTGAAATTTCACAAGGAATCCGTTGAAGCATCAAAAGCGAGTTTTGGGATCCGTTGGCACGAGAAACGGAACGAGCTGGGCATTTTTTGTTATTAATGTTGGATTGTAGTGGGGATAAAAGATAAAATAATTTGATCAATGGATTAGTGCTATGACTTTTCCTTTCTAAAGGTTGGTGGCAGTGGAACCTAATTATGAAAAGGTGAGAATAGGGTATAGAGGAGTAGCGGAGTGGTCATTTAACGAACGAATTATTCAAAGTATTTAATTATTTTATTTTAGGATTGTCTACCTTATAATAAGACTTCATTATTTATTTGGGTTTTATCCACCTTATAATAGGATTTAATTATAGGCTTACATATAATCGGCCGATATTAGAAATTTTAATTTTATTTTCCTTGCACATATGAACTACTTTTGACTCGATTCCTCCAAATAAGGTTGTCGTTAATTGCAAGATTCGAGATAAAGCAAAGGGCAAAGCCAGCTTAATACCGATTAAATTTGAAACTCACAAATTTCTTTGAGTACGGAACTTTTTAGACGTGAATTTTGGAAGGGTAGAAGATCCCCAAATCATTGGCACCGCATCATTAATAATCATAGATCAAGCACCGCATTTAGGCTAGTTCGCCTTTAATTGATCATTTTAGGTTTGTTCGCCTTTAATTAAACATTTTAGGTTTATTCGCCTTTAATTGAAAAGAAAAGGAATCGCATTTCAGAGCACTTGTGATATCGACAGTCTACACAAATGGAAGTTTTAAAGAGATTGATTTCACCACTCAAATCAGCACATTTTACCATTGTCCCAACTACTTTCTTCGAGTAGCTAATAGGAACACACAAAAAAAAAAAAAAAAAAAAAAAAGGTTCAATCATGCAAAGTTGAAGTTGCTTGAGTTGAAACGATCGGCAGAAGAGACTTAATGACTTCATCTTCATCATCTTCCTCTCTATGGCCATAACCAATAGCAAGATTATTATGCATGTTATTTGGACACTATCGCAGTAGGTATCAAAAGAAGCTGCAATCTCCGCCATACCCATAAGCTTTCTCTTCTTGTGGTTAGCCTTGAAACAAGATTGCCTTAATTTCTTTGTTTTCTCTCAAGTTCCATGTACGGGATTTCCTCCATCCTTTTAACTTCTCTTCTCTAATGAATCTATCACGTCCTTCCACTGCTCCATACCATTTCCTTCCCCCTCTTCAATTCACCGCAAATATTCATCATCGAAACAAGGGTAACATGTCTATATAGAGAATATCTTAACGTTCTTTTCTAAACGAAATATTAAGAGAATATAATATTGTTACATAAACTAAAAGGTGAATTTTTTTTTTTTTTTTTATTTGAAACAAGAGTGTAAAGAAGATGTGTATATAGAGAGTGAACCTTAACATTCTTGATTAGGGTTTGAAGACTCATTAACTTCCTACGTGGCCACCTTCGAATTCCCAAATCCCTACATCTTATCTTCAAAAGTGTCACCCAATATTGAGTTCCTTGGCTGCTTGATTTATTGGCGTATGTAAAACACTTGGAAATTGCTTCTCGAGATAACATTTTTTGCTTCCCTTTTTCCGTTATAATTATCTTTTCTTGATTGTTGTCACATGACAACAATTCCTGGTTCTCATCCCTCGTTTCGCTCCACATCCCTGCACCCATAACATTATAACACATTAACTAATTTATTTAGAACAAATACTACTAGTGTATATAAATAGATATTCAGAATATGACCATCACCTGGGGTAGGGTTATAAAAAGATGAATAAAATGGATCTTCAAAGAGTATAGTCCATCATCAAAGGATTATTAGCAACATCAAAAGCGAAATCATACTGATGATCGATAGTGTAGTGGCTTGAATTACCTTGCATTCTTTCTTTAATTGGGTTCGTAAGGAAGGATCCTAGAGGCATATACGCAGCACTGGTTCTATATGAACGAAGGTCAGCTAGTGTAGTCACTTCATGTACATCATCTCTTCCACTATAAATTGCTTAATCCAAGTGGACGGGCGATCTTGAAGATGCCGTTTGCTTTTGCTTTTGGAAAGAAGTGAAACTCGGCTTTCATAAAGTTGTCGGCCATCGGGGTTTTACAGAAGGGTAAAAGCATTTTGAGAAGTGGAGCAGTACTTTTATTATAAAGCTTGTCGGCCACAAAAATCAAATGAGCAGAAAGAAAAAAATATTAAAAAAATAAAAAAAAAAAAAAAAAAAATATATATATATATATAAATAAAAAAATCCGGAATTGTGTAAAGATACGTATTGTTTATTTTTAAAATACGTAATTAAGAATAGACGTATATAACCGATAACAAATCTGTAATACGTCAAAGCCATGATATATACAAATCAAGAATCAATTAATTACGTTATATAAGTACGGTTAAGAAATCTATATTGACAAGAAATAATTTGTATTAGTACTTATACACATAAGAAATATATAAAGACAAGACTAGTACTTTAAAGTAAATTATCTACCCTAAGTCTACAATACAGTGACTTATACCTTATATTTGACTAATTTCGGTATAGTTAAGTAAGGGTCGGTTATTCATCTGTAAACATCTTTTTGAGGACTATCGAATAAGGCGTGGTCAATGGAATTATTTACGGTGACGGAATGATGATGGTGTGACTAGCACTAATGGTGAAATACTTTTAGATATCAGTGATCACGTTAGTGAACTTATGAACTAAGGAGAAAGGGAAATTATTTCCATTAAGGATTTTTGGCAAGGGTACTTCGACGAAAGAAAATTTAAGAATGGTGAAAGAAGGGTTAGTGAAATCAGAATACTTTACCGGTTCGAGTGGGCAAGGTTTTAGCGTCTTATTCTAAGGTTGGTGTGGTTCTAAGGAAAATTGTGAGGCCTATCGATAACGTTCATAGGTTTGGTTATATACGATTAGAACATTTTGACAAAAGCAATGGTTATATTCGGAAGCGAGGATGGGGGGAAAATTTTGAATTTGGAAATATGAAAATTAGGTCTTTTATCTAAGTTAGAGGGGAGTTCGGCTAGTAAGGAGAGAAATGTTTATGGCATATTCCGTAGAGGTTTCCCACGAGTGTCCTATCAAGGATTCTTTAGTTACCGTAATCATTTCATTCTCTTTGTCGCTCGAGGACGAGCGATTGTTTAATGGTATCCGATGTAACGACCCGTTTGGTCGTTTGGCACTTTTAGGCCTAATATCCCTAAAACACCTTATTCGTGGTCTAATTTTGGTGTCTATAGCTTGCGATAACGGGTGATTCGGTTATTTAATTGACGAGTTTTAGTCCTCATTTGACATTCGAGGGGACGAATGTTCTAAAGGAGGGAGAATGTTAGACCCCGTATTTTTATACGTCGAGTTATTCGCGAAAGAATCAACGTGAGATAGAAACTTTGGATTTTAATTTCTAAACTAGAACAAATCGGTTACAAATTTTACTTAGTACAAAAATGTTATTGGAGATTAGGAATTACTTAAGTGTGGTGTTAAGTAAAAATTGGTGACAATAATGAGCCAACAAGAGCATCAACATCCAAGGTAAAAAGGATGACTCAAAGTCATCTAAAATAAGGTTAATGGAAGACATACAAATATGCAATTAAATGTTGATTCATCCACTACATTTTCAACATATTGTGGACAATTAAATTTGGAAGAAACACACAAGTTACATTCGGCCATAGGGCTGAAAATTTTGAGGAGAAAAAGTTGAAGCATACAATTGAATATTTGAGCATCCACTACTTTATGAAAGTATACATTGTTTTAGGAGGACATAACATGGTGGAGGGATCATTTTACATTAAATATTGCTCATCCATCTTGGCATGATTACAATGGACAAAGGGTGGTGTATGAATCATTCACCACACATACAATTGTCTTGTAAACAATTGAAAAAAAAAGAAGAAAGGAGAAACAAGAAGGTGAGGTTGGCCAAAAGTTGTAGAAAACAAATTAGAAAATTTAAAGTGTAAAGTTAATGGAATGAATCATGCCATAAGTGGAGCATGTGACCAACTTGTAGGCATCAAAGTTGAACCAAATAATGACCAAGAAATCAGCCATCACAATTCATTTCAACTACACAACACAAAGAAAGAAAACCTAAGCCTAGAGAGGAGAACCATTCGGCCAAGAGAGGGCTGAAATTTAGCTCTTTGAGTCTTGATCCAAAATTATTTTCCAAGGTGTTTCAACCCTTTAGAAGGTCCCTAAAACGTGAAGATAGTCTTTGGAGCAACAAGAACCATTTTCCATCTCAAGTCACCAACTCTAGCCAAGTAGAGAAGTCAAGTTGTCAAGGTAAGATCTAACTTTCTTTTCAAGTATTAAGGGTGATGTAGATGTGTGAATATAAGTTGTATGCATGAAATAAGGTGTATTGATGTTGGAACATGATAGTAGTTATGGGGTTATATGTGTTGATGTTGAAGTATGGTTGTAACTTGACGAACATGAATCGCATGCATAAAATCATGAAAGTTGGCGTTGGAATGTTAGTTGGCCGTAGGGACTGTTTTGGTGGAATTAATGGACTGATTTTCTTTAATAAATATGGTTGTTACTATCATAGATCTCATGGTAAAAAGAATGAAAAGAATTGGAAGGTTAAAGGTGAAGTTAGGTTAGTATGAAAATGGTTGAATCTATGATTTTATGTGAGAGATGTTGAAGCATGGTGTGGCCGGTGTGTGTGACTGTTTTGTGAAGAAGTTAGTGAAAATGTTTTTTTTTTGATATTTTGATTGTTATTATCATGAATTTTATGATGGAAAGGAAGGTGTTTAATGGTTGGAGTTGAAACTAAAGTCATTTGTGAGTTGTTTTAAGGATTATAAAAATGACGATATAGCGTAGTTGCGTATGAATTGATGTTGTACTTAAATGTGGATAGCTGGTCATAACTTACTAAAATTATATGAAAAGAAGACATGAAATGATGTATAAAAATCGCATGTGGTTGGCTTAGTATGTTCGTAAACGTTTGCAAGAATTCCGAACATTATTATGTTGTCGGGTAAAGGACATTTTGGACATGTTGTGGTAGTGGACTGTTTTGGACTTGTGTTTTCATTAAGTTGGAAAGAATAATTATAAGTTAAGAGTATACATCATATTGTATGTTGGATGGGCTGTTATAAGTTGTTACATGCAAACGTTAAGGCTACAAACTAATAAAAGTAACTTGAGAATGTCGAAACCGTATGTGAATCGTTATTGCATGTTATGAATGTGGTACATTTTAGAATATTGTGTGGGCTGTCCGGATTGGTATTGAACACATAATTATTGATGTTGTATTGGTAGTATGTGGTTGGTTTAGATACAGAGAAAACATAACGCCTAAACATCTAGAAAGGAGTTACTAACGTTAGAATACGTTTGAATCTCCCGGTAGCTTAACCATAGTTGTTGGCGTCTTAATATAGGTTGAAGTATTATTGGGTAGCGTACACATATTGTGTGACGAATAAGCACTAAAGACCTTGTCCGATCGGAAGCACTTCGAAGGAAAAAGCTTTGGCATGGGAGTTCGTGACACACGATTCGGCATTGAGGTAGGTTACGGTTTACCTTATGGTGAGACTTTGATTAGCGAAGCGTATGTTTAGATGATATTGTCGGAGAATGCATATAAACTTTGCGGGTATCAAGTTGGGTTAGATATTTTCTTAGGTTGGACCTTGTTGTATGATTTGGGGGCTACACGTCCGTTGTGTTGTTGACTTATCTTGATCTATTTTTTTTTGTGCTCGTTGCCACTTGAGACATTGAGTATCTGTGACTAATGATATATCATGGCTATGATATTGCGGTGTTTTACTTGATTGATATGGAGATGAGAATGGTGATTCCATTGTGGCTTTTTGTGTAGCCTTATTGCTTGATATTACTTGTATTCCATGTGCGGTACCGTTTCGGATTGAATTGGTTTTTAACATTACATTTCATCATACTCATATGCATTTCCATGATACATTGATATATGCATGGTTATGGCACTAATGATGATATGTGAGAGAGTGTAACCTCCGAGGTCTTTGCCGGAGAGGGTAAAAGAGAGATGAGTGTTTGTTGCCCGAGGTTTCTTGCCGGGAACGATGGAGTGTCCGATGCCGAGGTCTTTGCCGGGATCGTGAGAGTGTGCTCGTGATCCGAGGTTATATTCCGGAGCGAGTGGTACATGGACTTCGCGGGTCCCCCATGGGTCATGATCGCCGAGACGTGGAGTTAAGCTCCGTCCGGGACATGTTGTACAAAACTGCATATGCATTGCATTCATCCTACATACATTATTGCATTGCATTATATCTTGGTTCCTGTTGATTGTTGTGATACTACTGTGATGTACTGATTCGGATTGATTATACTAAGACTTGGCACAATTGGGTTTAGATGCTATAACATAAAAGATGACTTGTTCTGTGGATATGGATTCATATTGACTTGTACTTGTTGGTTTATATGTTTTTCTTGCTTGTTGCCTTTATATACGTTATCTAGTCTTAGTCGGCCTATGATACCTACGAGCCTAGTGTTGTGCTCATACTACTCTTGCTACACTCCTTAAAGTGTAGAGTTATTACGTGTGATGTTCGGAGTCTCACGACCGTTTCGAGCATTCGTCAAAGACGTTTGGGTGAGCTATTGCAACCCGAGTCTCTCCTTAGATTTCGTTGTTCTCTATCCTTAAACGAAATCGTATCCGATTTAATTCATTATCTATTCAAATGTAAAAACTTCTTAGAAAGCTCTTGTATGAGTCTAGACTGATTTTGGGAATTTCTTATAATAAAAGTATTTATTCCGCATGTTGTATCAAATTAAGGTAGTTATACTGAAGGGTTCGCCACGGGAGGGTTAGTGTGGGTGCCCGCATGATCCATGATTTTGAGTCGTGACAATAATACATGTAGTTAATATATCATGTAGCACTTCTTTTCTCCAAAAACTTGACGACCATTTTGCAATAATTGAACATATATGTATATATATGATGTATATATATATATATATATATATATATATATATATATATATATAAATATATAATTGCACGACATAGGCCCGGTGATGTGGCATTGTTGTGTTGCATTGTTGATGAATTGGATGACTGTTTTGGTTGATGAATTTGGTTGTTTGAAAATTGGCAGGTGGTATGTCAAAAACAGGCAAATGCTGGAAAAAATATTCTAGAATTTCGACCACACGTGGTCGAAATTTAGCAATATGGTTGCCATATTTCGACCACATGTAAATTGATGCGGCTCAATTTAAAATTTCGACCACATGTGGTCGAAATTTAGCAAGATTCTTGCATTTTTATTTTCTTTTTATATTTAAATATAAATAATTTTTTCGACCACACGTAGTCGAAAAAGTAAAATATAATTTAATATAAAAAGAAATTTCGACCACATGTGGTCGAAAATAATTTTTCCCTTAATTTCGGTAGAATGTGATTTCGACCACACGTGGTCGAAAAAAAATTTCGACCAAGCTCTTAACGACCTACGCGTGTGGTCGAAATTCTGGTCGAAATAAAGGCTTTTTCGACCGCGTGTGGTCGAAATTTTTGGTCGAAAATCCCTGTTTTTTTAGTAGTGATATATATATATATATATAATTGCACGACATAGGCCCGGTGATGTGGCATTCCTCATTGATCAGAAATGCTATTTATCTTTTTTCCTTTTTTTTGCCCTTTTCCCTTTTTTTTTTTTTACTCATTTATTTATTAATTATTAATCCCTTTTCTTCTTCTCGCTTCCCAACAGTCGCTCATTTTCCTTCACCCCATTCCCTATCATGTCTTCATTACCGTTCCACTGTTCCTCCTCTTTAATTACTTCTTTACGTTTCCTACTTCTTAATTAGCCTCCCACTCTTCTTCCTCTTCAACTCTCTTGAATACTTTTCATAAACCAATAGAGAGCGGATCATCAAATCCGAGTTTTAAACTATACTTTTTGAAAACAAAATTTTAAAATGGACTCTTGAAACCTATGTATTCACTAATTAATGGTTCTTAAACCCTTTAAGGAAATTCTTACACTGAAGATACCTTCTGCAACCAAGAAACGAGAATTAAGTTTTTTTTTTAAAATGAAGTTGTATAACTTTACCATGATCTGATGGAATGAATTTGTAGTTACTCTTTCTTTGCAATAAGTAGAGAATAGGTCCCTTTGAAAAATTGTTATGACTTCCGTATGTATAGTTTTTCTTTACTTTGCGCAGTAAACCTATTTTTTTTACCTGCACAAAATTTATACTCCAAAATTTAAGTATAATCTCTTCATTTATTGATTAGAGTGAAGTTGTATGTACGGTTTGTTATGGGATACAGCAGTATGAACCTCGACTATTGGACATCCGGATTTGCATTTGTTCTTGAAGTAGGAAGTGCAAATGCAGCAGGAAGAAAAAGGAAGTTAGGCTCTCTTTTCCAGGAGAACCATTAGGTTCTCTTCTTCATATTTTTGTGTCTTTTTTCCAATTATATAGCCATTGAAAAAGGAAGTTGACCTCTCGGATTTTACAGTTCTGGCTGATATGTTTGTCTTGCTCTATTATAAATTAATCATCAGAGAATCTCAAACTTGTGAGCTGTGGTAGGATCGCATCAAATTCATGAGGCTTTAGTTTCATCTCAGGGATGTCTCAAATTTTGATGGAAGGGAAATGGAATCAAAGTAAACTAAATCTGCTTTCCCATTTAATAGTTCTTTCTCCACTTGCAATGCCGACTTTTTTTGAGGTTACAATTCAAAACAGCAGTGTCTAAAAGATTTCAGTTTGATTTTGTTGTTGTCAGATTTTTTTCATGCTCTATAATGATGAATCTTGGCACTTTATGAATTATTTAGTAGTATTTTCAAATTCCAAAGACAAAAAGAGATCGGAGTTCTTATGTCTTTCTGTGCAGTAGTTTAGATCATAAAGATCTGTTTAAATTGAATCACTTTGATCATAAAGATGTGTCGAGTGACATTTATTAAGTTTGCCGATTCAAGTTGCTCTAACATGCAGTTTAAATTTATTTACATATGATTATGTTTGTTTTCTATTTTCTTTAGCGGGGGGAAGAATCACGGTTAGCATTGGTGGCCAACGCATTCCAGTGTCAAAAAATTATGAAAAAAGACAAATGTAATTGGATAGTATTTGTTTTACTAATACTTTTTCGCATCATTTTATCTGCAGTCGTAGCCTTGTAGGGTTGTATCATCTAAACTCCTCTAAAGTCACTATTACAGCCAGCATAAAATGGGAATAAGTTAAGGTGAATTCTTCTTCATCTGTTTGATTTGTAGTTATTCTATTTATTTATTGCTATATTATCACATTGGGAGTTCTTACTAATTGTGCACTGAAATAATTATCTCACTCACCAAAATGAAAC
>NC_081345.1:25889499-25933664 GCF_029784015.1 Lycium ferocissimum | reverse complement strand
GTGGGGTTAATTGAACAATATTTCTTTGGTTGATTTGAGATAAATAATTTAAATTTTTGAAATTGAATTATAAGATGAAAACTTTTAAAATGTCAATTAAATCTTTAAGGAGTGCTTCAAACCCATATTGTCACATAACAATGACAACGTTCACAGAGTTCAATCGGGTGATTATTAAAAAATTGGGTATTGGAAAATGTATGAAAAAAAAAAAAAAAGAGAGAAAAAAATGGGGGGGGAGAGGCAGAATTCTTCTTTCATTATTTTCATTATGAAAAGATTTTCAAGCCCATGTGCATAAAAAAAAAAAAAATGACATTGAAAAAGACGGTTGATTTATCTCAAGAGAAGAACTTAAACTTTCGTTTGCTATTTATGCTTTCAGAAAAATTGCAAAATTTTTTTTTTGTATCAATATTATAATTATATTTTAACTATATAAAAACACGGTGGGATGTCGCCCTCCCCCCCCGTTAAAACCCTTAAAAAAAAAAAAAAAAAAAAAAAAAAAAAGGAAAAGGCCCCATTTAAAACAAAAAAAATTTTAAAAAAAAAAAACCCCCAAATATTAAACAACAAAAATTTTAAAAAAAAAAAAAAAAACACCAACCAATTTTTAAAAAAAAAAAAAAAAGTAAACCCCCATCCCCAAATTTCAAAAGGGGGAAAAAAAAGTTAACCCATATTAAAAAAAATCAAGAATATAAAAAAAAAAATAAATATTAAAAAAAACAAGTTAAAAAACAAAGCCCAAGATTTGTATTTGAAACATAATATAAAAAGTTTTAACCTTATAAAAACGGGGTATCGTCGCCCGTCCCCTTTGCGTTAAAAAAAAAAATTTGGGGCCCCTTTTAAAACAACAAACAATATTAAAAAAAAAAAAAAAAAACCCAAACCTATTTTTAAAAAAAAAAAGTAAAAAAAAAAACCCATATCTCCAAACTCACAAAAAAAAAGTTTTTTTTAATTAACAAAACCCCGGGAATAAAAAAAAAAGGAATCCCTATTAAAAAAATAAACAATGTAAAAAAAAATTTACTTTTTTGATTGGGCCAAAAACCAATATAAAAAATTTTTAGAACAAAAACCAAAAAAGGGAACCCCCCCATCTCCAAACTCTCTTTTAAAAAGCATTAAAAAAAAATGGCCCCCTATTAAAAAAAAAATATTAAAAAAAAAACAAAAAAAAAAAAACCCCCTTTCCCCAAAACCCCGGAAAAAAAAAAGGGCCCCTATTTAAACAAAATCAAAATATAAAAAAAAAACCCCAATTTTAAAAAAAACAAACAATGTCAAAACAAATTTACAGTTTTTGACTAGAAATAAAAATAATAAATTTTTTTGTACAATTTTTTAAAATAAAGTGGAACCCACCATCTCCAAACTCACAAAAAAAAAAATTTAATAAAAAACAAGAATTTAAAAAACGGGTTTAATTATTTCGTCGTCGTTAAAAAAAAAAAAAAGGTTATATTAAAAAACCAATATTAAAAAAAAAAATAAAAAAACACCAACCAATATTTTTTTTAAAAAAAAATAAAAAAATTACCCCAAAACCGCGGGGAAAAAAAAAAGGAAACCCAAATTTTAAAAAAAAAATTCAAAAAAAAAGGCGAGGGTTTTAAAAAACAAATTAATAAATTTTTTTAAAATACGAGCCAAAAAAAATTAAACCCAAATCTCCCTTTTTTAAAAAAATAACCCAATATTAAAAAATTTTAAAATTTAAAAAAAAATAAAAAAAAAAAAGGAACCCCAATATTAAAAAAAAAGTAAAAAACAAAAAATTTTTATTCGTGAAAAATTTTTTTAATATAAAAAAATTTTTAGAACAAAAAGACAAACTACAAGTTATTTTAAATTGTTTAAGAATAATATATATATATATATATATATATATATATATATATATATATATATGTATAAAAATGGGAAAAATTAAAAACCCCCCCAAGGGGGTGGCCCATTTTAAACAACCCAAAGAATAAAAAAAAAAAAAATAAAAAAACTATATAAAAGGTTAAAAAATACGCTAAGTTGCCCCTTTAAAAAAAAAAAAGATTTAAATAAAACAATAAAAAAAAATTTAAAAAAAAAGAAAAAAAAAAAAGTGAAACTCCCCATCTTTAAACTCGGGGGAAAAAAAATGGGCCCATTTAACAAAACGAATATAAAAAAAAAAAGTAACAATTTTAAAAAAAATATAATTTTAAAAAAAAAAGTGCTTTTTGTATTTTAAATTTTTAATATAAAAAAGTTTTAAGCTAAAAACTAAAAAGTTATATTAAAAAAGGTGTTTTGAGCATAGTATATGTATATATATTATATGCATAAAAATGATGAAACCCAAAAAAACAAAAAATACACCCCATAATCACTATTCAAACACAACTACGGCCACACGTATATACCTTTATGTCCCAAGTGTTGGGCGTCACATGGCATGCCAGCTACTTGCTTCCTCCCAATAGCTATCATCAGAAGCATGGGTTTAGACACAAATGTACCGTCAAATCATATGAATTAAAAAAAAAAAAAAAAAAAGGGTGAGACTGCATACTAAACACCAAGCAATATTTTTAAAAAAAAAAAAAAAAAAAGTGGACCCACCATCTCCAAACTCACGGAAAAAAAAAGTGGGCCCCATATTAACAAAATAAAAAAAAAATGTGAACCCTATATTAAAAAAACAAACAATGTCAAAAAATAAAAGTATCATATTAAAAAAATCAAACAATATTCATAATTTCAAAAGTATCCCATTAAGTCAATAATGATGGATTCGTTGCTTCACATGTATCAACCCATTAGTGAGAGCAAATGATTGTACAAAAAACATGGATCTCATATTATTGTTTTTCTTCAAAAGTTAAGTATTAGCTCAAACCATACAATTTTCTTTCTTTTTTTATATTTAGCGAGATCTAATCTAGATATTGAGCTGTTGTATTTGCTATTCCGCCATGTTATTTATTTGTTATGTTTACTAAAATAAATATACTTAAAATACTTATATTTTAAATAAGATAGAATTTAATTACTTTTCATTTTTATTTTACTCTAATAAATGTGAAAAGAGATTAATGTCGTATAAAAGAAAAAATAATATCAAATGGAGATTAAATAATGAATAAGGTAAATTAGTCAAATTATAATTCTAATTGACGTTTTAAAAAAACATGCAAAAGATAACACTTAAGTAAAATGAAATTTAAGCCTAGAATACTTACTAAAAATAAAAAAAAGTAGTTTTACGTTTAAATAGAAATCAAATTTCTACTTTGTTTAGTTTTAAACATGTAAAATTAATTTAACAATTTGAATTAGAATTATCCAAATCAAAATTTGATAAAAAATAATAAGTATTTTACACCTTTAAATTAATTGAATTAAAATTAAAAGTATCGGCGACTCTTAGACAAGCAATTGCTATTGTTTTTTTATCTCGAAAGGAAAAATAGGTTCATTTTAAAACAAGTCTTCTCTTTTAAAAAGTATTAATAAATTTTGCGAGCTTTGTATTCGTAGCAAACACTAGTATAATAAAGTTTTGGATACTTGAACACAAAACTATAATGTTATATTAATCGTGTTTTGAGCATATATATGTATATGTATATGTATATATATGCATAAAACGGGTAAACTAATAATGTCAAAAAAAGAGCAATTCTATATTAAAAATCAAACAATATTCATGTAATTTCCAAAGTATCATTAAGTCTAATAATGATGGATTCGTTGCACATATGATTAACCTAATTAGGGCCGTAAATGAATATTAATAAATAAATATGGATTAATATTATTGCTTTTCTTCAAAAGGTTAAGTCAAAATAGTGCAATTTTTTTCTTTTTTATATTAGCACAGGAGATCTAATCTAGATATCGAATCATAGTATATTTGATATTAAGTAGCTGTCATTTGTTCACATTATATTTACTAAAATAAATATACTTAAAATATTTATATTTTAAAATAAGATAGGATTTAATTACTTTTCATTTTTTTGTTACTCTGCTACATAAATGTGAAAGAGATTAATGTCGTAAAAAATATCAAATGGCGATCAAATAATGAATAGAATGAAATTAGTCAAATTCTAATTCTAATTGACGTTTTTAAAAACCCATGCACAAAAGACAACATGACAAGTAAAATGAACTAAACCGAAGAGATATTTACCAAAAATTAAAAAATAGTATTTACGAAATAGAAAATCGATTCCTTTTGTTTCGTTTTAAGCATTAGCAAATTAATTTAATAATTTGAATTAGAATTATCCAAATTAAAAATTTGATAAAAAAATAATAAGTATTTTACACGCTTTTAAATTAATCGAATTAAAATTGAAAGATCAACCCACGCTTAAATATCGCTATTGTTTTATCTCAAAAAAAGGAAAACAATTTCCTTTTAAACAAGTCTTCTCTTTTAAAAAGTATTATAAATTTTTGCCGACTTTGTATTCGTAGTAAACACAAATATAATAAAGTTTAGATACGGAAAGCACAAATTACAATGTTATATTAATCGTATTTTGAGCATGGTATATATATATATATATATATATATATATATACCATAAAACACGCAAGAAACTTATGTATGTTTATTAGCGATATAATATATCATTATCCAAACACAACTACATACATATAGATACCCATGCTAAGCACGGGCATAGGCCATCTAGTATAAGTTGATAAATACCAAAGGAGTCTACAAAGATTCGATGCTCTTTTCTGATCACATTTATATTTTTATTCATTATACTATATTTTAAAGTTTACTTTGTACTCTTATATTCACGGCATATAATCCCATTGAAATTTTACTTTTTTAAAGATCTCCAAGAGTTGTTGTACAAATAGAATTCACAGAATATTCTTGACATTCTAAGCACCGAGTTGATCTTTGGGATTCGAGCATTGACTTTTCATCATCTTCAATACCCTTCGTGAATTTATACTATAATCACCGGCTTACGGAATAGAAACTAATGAAAAAAAGCTTGAAGAAAAGAGGTAAAGCTCGTGTTTTTGACAAAAAATGCAAGGCCTTATAAACCAGCAATGTATGTCCTCTCAAAATATGAAAATAAAAAGTGAGAGAACAAATGTTGAATAGTGAATATTAGGAGTCCAAGAAAAAATTGCGGGTATAAGTTGTAAGAAATGAAATTACGACACTAGGACTAGAAATTGCAATAATTTAATGATGAATTCATAATAAAATCCATTTACACTGTGGGTTCATTTATGTAATATTTATATTGATGATCCATCTTTAACCTTTCTATTATTTTTCTCTGGGGAAGGGATTAGCATTATTTGAACTCTCAAAGGAAAAGAAAGAAATAGAGTCATAATGAAAAGTTATGTGTTTTTTAATTAATGTATATGATAAAGGACTTCGACATGACTTACATGTACAAATACACTTATTTAAGTAATTTTTATTTAAGATCTTGACAAAAATATAAATTCTAGTTCCCAAATTACAAATTTTAGTCAATTACTTAAGAATATTTCTTTTCTCATTCAATGTAATTTTGAATTATTGCAAAATCACAGTATATATTTTAGAAAATATCAATGAGCAATTTATTAACTTGAACTGTAGTCAATTGGGTTTAGTCAGTTTTGTATTTAATTGAAAAATAAAATTTATTTTTGGTATAAAGAGGAAATAAGATAAGATTAATAATTTGGAAAGATCAGAATATTAGCTCTATATTACTCCCTCCATCCCAAAATAAGTGTCACATTAGCAAAAATATTTGTTCAAAATAAGTGTCATCTTATGAATTCAAGACAAAAATTGGCAGATGTTTCCAGCTATGCCCGTAGCATTAAATAATTAGTCTTCTTTAATATTGCTCAATTATCAAAAAAATCTAAAAAAAAAAAGGGGGGTAATTTAGTAAGCTCCACATGGTATTTATTGATTTCTTAGAGTTTGATTTTCGCTAAGGTGATATTTATTTTGAAACAGAGGGAGTAATATAAAAGCGGAGCGAGTAAATTATTCAATAATATTTGCGAAATAAAATTACTATTAGAATTAGATGTCAAAGCTTCCTTTTAAATTATCCCTTTAATGAGACTATTTATCTTTTTAATTAATTTAGGAATATAATAGAATAACTAAACAATACACAAAATATTATTCATAAACTTAAGAAATTGAATAGTTGTAAACAATAGAATAAAATTCAAAATTAATTAAAATTCACGAGTAAGAAAAATTATATTAATAAAGAGAAATCTCTATAATTAAATTAAGTCAAATGATAAGGTAATACAAACTCATATTAATTATTTTAAATAATGAAAAATGTAATAAAAAAAAATATGAAATATAAAAGTTATCTGATAATTATATAATTCGTTGTCTTTGTTTTCATATAGATTTGGTCATTGGGGTTGGGGGTAGGGGCATACATTTTATGGAGAAATAATATAATCGTGGAACTTTTTTAAGGCATATATGATCCAATATTCTCAAACAAAAAACATATCAAATTGTGATATGACGTAGCAATTTAAAATAATTATAAATAATATTTTAATATTACACGAATACGAATATTAATTATATTCAAAACAATACAATACAATACAATACATATAATATAATGCGATACATTATGAAATAATACGTACCAGCCATCCAGACAAAGTGTTAGTAATGTTTCTAAATCTCCTCCCATGTTGAATCCGCGACTTTTGTAGGACAAAAAAAAAAAAAAAAAAAGTTAAAAAGTTAAACCAAACTAACACAAAAAAAAAAAAACAAAACTAGGTTTACAAATTTAGTGCGTTAAGAACCTTTAGTTAGCGGTCTTTTGCGTGAATGAGCATAACGAAAATCACCTCAAAATAAAGAGTAGCATAACACTTTATCCAAAAAGCAACGCCAAGCCATTTCCAAAGACAGTTTTGCCATTACATTTACATCTTAAATCATGTACTATTTACAATTTGGCGATACTTAAAATAATTTCCTACGCCTATTCGTCAACCATTACTCAAATTAGGTCATAACCTAATTATATTTAATTAATCTTAATATTAAATAGACGTCGTTTGAGTATGCTTGCAAGGTGTTGGATGAAACTAATTAAACCAAAATATTATTTTCCAAACCCAAATTTCGATGAATTGTTTTTCTCGAAATATTAAACAATAGGATAAGGTGTTCGATGCCAAATTTTTCACATGTTTGGGACTAATCTTTTAAGTTTTAAATTTTAACTTTTTTTTTTGGTGTGTGTGTAGCGCCTCATACTTTAAATATGTCGTGATCATTTTGTTACTTGTGTAGTTATTAGTACTGAAACTTTATCTCAACTCGTCTATTTTTTAGGCTTGGTAGTTAGTTTGAAAATTAAAAGTAACAACTTCTTGATAATATATAGTTTATAGGTTATATGATATTTTGAATTTGGAAAACGGTAATGTTAATTCAAAGTTTTTTTTTTTTTTTTCATTTCATGCAAAATTAAATAAGTTATTATCTTCTTATTTGATAATATTAGGGCTTAAAATGAGATTTATTCATTTCTCTATAATAGTTCTTCATAATTAAAAGTTACTACTTTTTAACATTTGAAATATTATTTTCAACCCAAAATGAGACAAGGGGAGTAAAATTAGTCTATTTAATATTAAGATTAATTAAATATAATTAGGTTACGACGCGTACAAGCAATGGTTGTCGAATAGGCTAGAGGAAATTATTTTCGATATTGATCAAAGATGTGGATTGAGACTCGACAATTAGCATTATAGTAAAAAACTTTTGGTCATAACTTAGTTGATTTTTTGGATAAAGAGTAACTATGGATTGTTTATCGTATTGCACTATGATGTGATCAATATGCTATTCACGAGAAATAAATTAGTGCGTGAAGTTCTTATGTTTTTCTTTTTTTTGTAAGTTTGGTTAAACATTTTTTTGAGATGGCAGATAGAGTGATTGATGTTAGTCATGAGTGTTCTTGGCTACCATTGAGGCGTCAAAGACTTAGATGGAAGGAAAAACAAAACTATGTTTACAAATCTATTATTAAGAACCTTTAGTTCATGGTCTTTTGCTATTAAAAATGCAAAATCACCTCAAAAAGCCTTAACACTTTATACCCAAATGCAACGCCAAGCCATACCCTTTGACAGTTTTGCCATTCTTTACACTCTTAAATCATGTACTCATTTACACAACCTTCCCTTAATATGTCACCTCCATGCCCATATACTCAAATTAGGGTTTAATATCCACGTGTATGTTGCCACGTGTCTGTTGAATGCGTATGCCGGGACGTCGTTTGAGTATGCTTGCAAGGTGTTCGATGAAATGCCTGTGAGAAATATTGTCACGTGGAACGCGATGATTACTTGTTTTTCTCGATCCGGGGATGTTAAAAATGCGAGGAAGGTGTTCGATGAAATGCCTTTGAGGGATTTAGCTTCGTGGTCTGCGATGATTGCTGGATACATGAATAATGGGCATTGGGAGGAAGGCGTGGCGCTTTTTCGAGAAATGGTGATTGTTGAAGAAGTAAAACCTGATCAAGTTACCGTTGGCCCGATATTATCGGGCTGTGCTGAAATGGGTGGTTCGATCGGGTTGCTTCTTGGGAAATCAGTGCATGGTTTCGCGGTTAAGAATAATTGGGAATTGAATGTGGAGCTTGGTACTTGTTTAGTAGACATGTATGCTAAATGTGGATTCTTGAATTTCGCTTCATTGGTATTCGATATGATGAATGATAGAAATGTGGTGACTTGGACTGCTTTAATTTGTGGAGCAGCAAAACATGGTTTTGGAAACGAAGCGTTGGAGATATTCAAGAAAATGAGACAAGGGGGTGTGGTGCCTAATGAGTTTACGTTTACTGGTGTACTTAGTGCTTGTGTACAAGCAGGGCTAGTCGATGAAGGTCGAGGATACTTTAAAATGATCAAAGAGTGTGGATTGAGACCGACAATTCAGGTTCTTATGGCTGCATGGTTGATTTATTTGGAAAGGCTGGATTGTTAGGGGAAGCATATGATGTGATCAATAGTATGTCACGAGAGCCTAATATAGTTATTTGGGGTTCCTTTTTGTCGTCTTGCAAGTTGCATAAACAGTTTGAGATGGCAGATAGAGTGATTGAGAGGGTCATGAATGTGGTGAGGCCAGAGAATGATGGAGGGGTTTATACCCTTATATCAGACTTGTATGTTCTGGGTGATAAATGGGCGGATGCCGAGAGGGTGAGGCAATTAATGCTCCATCAAAATGTGAGGAAAGCTAGAGGATCTAGTTTCATAAGAAATAATACAACATGAAGTACTATTAAACTGCAGCAGATTCTTGTTTCGACCATGATCTGGTCAAGGAAAAATTTATTTCTTCTGCCTGTTCTTGAAGTGACTTCTGCTGATAGTAGAATTAAGAAGGCGAGGATTTATCAAGTTGAGGAAAAGAAAGATACAACTTGTAATTGGAGAAGAAACTTAGACACTGGAAAAACATGCCGCATACTGAAAGGTGACATGTCACCAGATGATTAGCTATATATGAAAGGAATTCTGTTTATGACAGATTTTCAGTTCTAGATTTTGTACAGCCTCTGGACCTGAAATGCCTGGAGATACTGTTTCCTCGTTTTATAGTGTTGGAGAGCCTTCATTGTTGGTCTAATCAATCATAGTTTTTCAGTTTGAATGGAAACAGTAAACATTAATTAACTTCTTTCTTATTTGATTTTGTAAATGTCACAATTCCAAAAAATTTACACCGGGATATAATAATTCATTTGCTGATTGATCATGTTTTCATGTTTTATACCCTATAAGTTAATTAGTGAGAGTTAATTTGACGAGGACTTGAAAATCAATGTATTATATGCGCCTCAAAACCCATGGTTCGTATTTTCATCCATCAAGGACTTCCATCTTTAACCTAATATGAACCCAGGAAATTCCTCAAACATATTGCAGAGGCTGGCATTTTGATATCAATCTAGTGAGTCGAGAAGTGGAGCAAGTCAAAGAGGATGTCTAAGTTATAACAGGAAGTTGTGATCTTTAATCAACATCTCTAGCAATGTGAAGTTTGTCTGTAACATTTCAGATTATCAGGTTCAAACTTGGCAATTAACATTTAACCAGGTTTTATCGGCTCATCATCTCAGGTAGGATAAAACTCCTCAGGTTCTTCATGACGGATGAGCCTTTCTTTCTTGAAAGTCGATTAATTTTTAGAGCAATGTAAATGGGCGTTCGTGATTTCAAGACTTTTAAGTCACTGGAGTAAAAGACTTTGGTTCAATTTTACTGTATATGTTATCTACTTATCTTCACTGTTTGACAACATATCAGAGTTTGGTGCCCTATTGATTTACTTTGACCAGTTTTGATCCCGAAATAGATGAAGACAACAAACTTCCTCATCTTCTGCCATATATACTTATCAATATCATCATAAAAAGTTAGGACTAATAAACTAAGACGTGAACTTCAAAGTTCAAAAATACATTTAGTTTCTGTCATTCCACGAACCCCTTGCAATGCAACTGTATACCATTTGGTCACTTATTAAAATATATTACAGGTATTGTAAGTGAAAATAGCAAGCAACCTGGAAAATTCCAACATGCTACATCATATTACACTGTTTAGTAGTAAAAATTTCTTTACACCATTAATGTGTATAAGTTAAACACAATTCATACAATGTCTTCACACAAGGATATAAATGTTATGGCTTAATAACTAGTAGAATACTTGTATACAGTGCTTAAAGACCAACTCCTACATTTTTCTTCACCGCCTTTGAACAAAAACTACATGATGGGAAAGGGCCAATTGTCCAAACAACATATCACAATGAGAGAATATTATGAGATCCCTTCCATAGTTAGTAACGATTATCAACATCCACCAGACAAACAGAGACAGCAGAAAGACAAAAGAATCTGCCATAAACCTGACAAAATAAAACAAGAAAAGCATAAAAGTGGCCTTCGTAATGACGAAGAATCCTAGGAAACAGCCAAACTGCAAAGGCTAAACAACAAACTTAACCATTTGTCTAAATGGAAGGAGACAAATTATCAGCTTGGATTATCAAATAAAACCAAAAAACAGCTTGAATACGTTTAAAAGATTTCAATATCTCAAAGACAAAGGCCAGACGCTTTATTTTGACTTCTTTTGCATTTGTATTTACTTGTCTGCTCCCTATCTAGACAGCAAATTATCTATCTTTTCTTTCTTGTTGAGAGAGGGTGATAGTTTTAATTGCGTCATAAAGTTGTTGAAATTGTATTTGGAATAAATTCTGAGACAGCTCGTGTCCAATTTTGACACTTCTATTGAATGTGTAAAAAGCATGTATACCTAAACTCACATGAAAAAGAGTTGGAGTTGACTCAAATGACTAAAATCTCTTGAAATTCAAGCAGACTTAACAAATAGCATAAAACTTTTGAATTATAGTCCCAAATCAAATTTGTCTAGGCATAACAACTAGCTAGCACGAGTATTAAGGTTTTGCCGTTGTTGATACATTTACATTAGTTAGATTGGTGTTGGATCAGGGATGTAGGTGACTCCAATCACTCAGTCATTGTAGTTGTTTTATTATTGTCGTTATTATTTTATTTAAATTACAATTAATTTTAAGTTGTGGTATTATGCTTTAGACATGTTAGTCTTGAGGCATGTTGGTGCCACAATCGGAAAAGTCACGATCTGTTAGAGTACTTATATGGGCAATATTAATATATTACATAAGGTCTAAAGACGGATGAGATATATCCCGAATTTCATTGTAACCCCTAAATCTGGAATTTAAATAAATCAACTTGACACGTCATGTCAATATTATCAATTTAAGATTATAATTAAAGGGTAACAATTGTTAAAAGAAAATAAGTGGCTGTCATTTCTTAGATAAACCTTGAAAGTGTCAAACAATATTTTTGTTTTTTCCTTTATATTCATTTGAAGTCAAAAATTAAGTCATGTAAATAATATACTAATATCCAGGATAGAACTAAATTGGCTAATGGACACTCAAGTTGACATGAAATAATCGTTTCTTTTGTCTTAAGTCAAATTAGCTTGTTGACAGTATAAAACTAAACAAAGCAAAATGACAAAAGACTGAATACAATATATATACTGAATACAGCAACATCCATTTGTGTAGCAAGGCATCAAGAAAAGATTGAAAGAATAATGGATTTGAACACAAGTGTTAAATCTGAGATGGTGAGCCCTATAAAAAGAAGCATGTCCATGGTGGATTATGATATTCCAGAGACGAGGAAACGTGTGAAAAGACGAAGAAGGTCACACCCTGCAGTTGCACTGAATGATAACACTGCCCAACAAAGTGAGAAGCAGAAAATAGACTCATCTAAAGTTGATCAAAATATTGCTCATACACCTACTGTGAAGAGAAGTTCAAGATTCAGAGGAGTTAGCAGGTACTACTAATTGAAAATGAGTCACATTCTTGCCATTTTGGGACACATAGGTTTAAGAAACTAATTCTTGTTACAATTATCTTGGATTTTAGGCATCGATGGACGGGGCGTTATGAGGCTCATTTGTGGGACAAGGCTTCTTGGAATGTAACTCAGAAAAAGAAAGGAAAACAAGTCTATCTAGGTGAGTTCTGCAAAATTGGTGCTATAGACTAATTTTTTATTCAAGAATCGAATTTTTTAGTAATAGAAATTATATTTGTATGTTGTTTAAATTGAACAGGAGCATATGATGAAGAAGAATCTGCAGCCAGAGCCTATGATTTGGCTGCAATTAAGTACTGGGGCACATCAACTTTCACTAATTTTCCAGTATGAAATTGCTATTTTCATAGTCCTTTTGCTTGGAATTTTTTCTCTGTTTGATTAAAATATCTCGCATAATCTCTTTCCGGCAGATATCTGATTATGAGAAAGAAATTGAAATAATGCAAACTGTGACCAAGGAGGAGTACTTAGCCTCATTAAGAAGGTATTGAATTTGTTCAACTTGATTTCTAATCAGATTAAGATCAAATCATTTTAAAATCAAAATTTACCTAGAGTTTTTGCCCTTCTAATGCAGGAGAAGCAGTGGTTTTGCCCGAGGTGTATCTAAATACAGAGGAGTGGCAAGGTCAATAAATTTATTTCACTAATTGTTCTAGAACTTTTACCATCTGTTGTTCATAATTAGTAGTAACAAAAGATTTTGAATTGATCATATAACTTCAGGCATCATCACAATGGCAGATGGGAAGCAAGAATAGGACGAGTTTTTGGTAACAAATACCTCTACTTAGGTACTTACAGTAAGTACTTTCCCCCTATTATTTTCAGCACTGATCAAATCAAGACTGTTAAAATAAAGTACCAACTCGAATCTCTGTGTTTTTTTATAGGTACTCAAGAGGAAGCAGCTCGAGCTTATGATATTGCTGCAATTGAATACAGAGGGATTAACGCGGTGACTAACTTTGACTTAAGCACTTATATTAGATGGCTAAAACCTGGTGCCAATACTCAGATGGCATTCCAAGAATTAAGATCAGAAAATCAGGCTATACAAACCAAGAGTAACGACATGATTAACCCGATAAATGATCCTCAATTCACTTTTGGCTCCAATTATTTTACCACAACTAGAGAAACTCTGCCCCCTATTCCACAAAGCCAAGAACCTATTGAGAGAAAAATGCCCTTAAGTCCATGCAACAAGTCGTCTTCGCCTACAGCTCTCAGCCTTCTGCTCCGATCCTCCATGTATCGCAAGCTCGTGGAGAAGAATTCCACCACTAGTACTGATGAAAAGGACGAGTCAAACATGAACAACAAAGAAAAATTAAACATAGAAGATGAGTTTGTGTTTTATTCAAGTGATAAGTTGCCTGCATTGGAGTCAATGGGGAACGGTATTACTTCGTCTCATTTGTGTGATAGAGCAGGGCAGTCCTTTTGGAATGTGATGCCTTAAAATCATTTAACAGTTTAACAATTTGTAGAGAAAAATAACTGAAACTTTGTAGTCATCTAGGAATAGATGAGAAGTAGTTTCATCTAGGACTGTACATAAAATAAACAGAGAGAATGAAAGTATCTGTTCTCAAAGAAATCAGAACTATCAAATGCTTCTGGACTTGGAAAGATACAAAGTTGCAATTACAAAGAATGAGTTACAAGTATTGGTCTGCATTCAATAGTAAATGAGTTTAAATTGTATGCATTGATGGTGTAAAAGATATTTGCACAACTAAGTCAAGTACTAAATAGATTATAATCCTTTATTCCACCAACCAAACGAAGACAAGATGAGATTGCTGAATCATGAATAACAAAGAAAAGATGCTCCAGTCCCCAACCAAAGTGGAAACATCGACCTCCATATATTTATCAAAATATAGTCAGTTTTTGTAATGGCAGGGGTCTCCTTACTTTTCAATCTAAACCCCTCCTCCTTAGTTCTTCAAAGCCATGAACGACTAGACTACTGAATAGTTATTATAGGTAACAGACATTCCTAAAAAGCTACAAACACAAAATAGAGCTTGTTGTCTATATGTAGTGACTACTAGAAGGCATAACTAGAATTTTCAGATCACTGTCAACATATGAATAGAGAATTTTATGTGACACGAGCTGTTCAAGAGCAAAAGTATGAACTATCATATAATCCAAACAGCTACCAGCAGGCTTAGCAAGATTGTGTCATGCCTTCTTCTTTTTGGACTTGAGCATCACATATCCAATAAACATGCTCAGCAGGCAAATGAGTGCCATTCCAGCAAATACGGGAATAAGAATTGCATACTCTTGAGGTAGAAAATATTTGTGCACAAAATGATCAGTATCAACCAACGGCTGAAAGACAAAAAGATATATCAAACCAATGTAATAATGTAGGTCCTGAAAGTCACTACACCTTGTAAGGTAAAGAGAGAAAAACTGACCAGAATGATGACCCAAAAGGTATAATATGTGAAAATGGACAAACTAGTCACTGTCAAAAGCAGCCCAATCGTTCTATCTGCTAATTCCATAATGACTTTTGCTTGTGCAGACTGTAAATGAGGAATGCCATATTAAATTACAAACAAAACAAGGAAGCCTAAACAAAAATCACGGCCCATCTGACAGAAGTTTGTAAATGAATTACCAAAGAAATGAAAGCAGGAAAAGCATATATAGAGTAGGAGAGAGGCAATGCACATGGCAAGTGTGAAAGAATGTAACACACATGATCAAAAGTTAAGCATCACGCAAGCAAGACAAATGGCATCCATTCTTTCTCAAGAACAGAACTCTAAGATCAACTCAATCACTGTATAATTCAATATCTTCTGATTTAGTCATTTGAAAAGAACAGCAGTTATACGCTTGATGCATATGAAACATCAAGATGACAAAACAGAATAATGTCACAGTACCAAAGAATATATTGATTGGCAACGAAAAGACACTACTAATCCAATTTATATATCTCCCAACTTTTATCTGGTTTTATTGCACAGTATATGACTGAATTACCCTTGGCATCTATAGATAATAGAATCATCTACCAATCTTGTAGCAGTCCTCTATCCAGACCACACAAAGATTTTAACAACAAAGACGAGAGGAATGACACTTTTATAACACAGCACATTCCCCCAACCCCCCCCCCCCCCCCCAACCAAAAAAAAAAAAAAAAAATCTGGTATTGCATATCAGCTCCAGGGAAATAAAAGGACAGAACGGAGAAACCAGCAGATATTTGATCCAGTTATGTTTCCTCAGAGTGCACGGTGCACAGCTATGTTTTTATAGTGCTTCTGAAGTCTATCCAATATCAACAAGATTTCAATAAACAACAGGACAGGTCACTACCTTGAGGCTCTACAACCAGAACGTCTTTTGAAACCTCCAGCAGTATAAGATTCTGATAGCAACATCTCCAGATCTGAGTCTAAATGTTTTTTTCAAATATACAATTATAGTAGAATTTTTTTTGGAATGTTGGTCACTTATAAGTTAGAACACACAGAATTAAAGAATTGGTTTGCCTAAAGCACGTTGTCATGACACTGCCTCTTAATATCTGTGAAACTATTACGTGATTTTACTTTAGCATATCATGCTAATGGACATGTGGTTTCCTTCTGGAAGCATCATCAGATTTTTGCAAACAAATATTTGACAAAACCCATGAATCTTTTATCAATCATATCCAAAGCTGCATATACAATACTAGGATATCTCCAAGCTGAATAACACATACACCAAAACTGCCTATAGTTTCATTTCTGATACAACACGCCCTTTCCCTTATGTCTGTCTGCAATACAACTACTCTCCCTCACAATAAAAGGAGAAGGTTTGGTGTTGGACATGCATGTCGCAGATACTAAAATCAATGACGTACTGTTTATTCAATGATCTAACCATGCAAGTGACCAAGACTTGAAGTCTAGTGGTACCAGTGGAGTCTCCCATACAATAAATATGTGTTCAATACTCCTGCTCTTTCTCCCTTCACTAATCCTCTATGTAAAAAAAAAAAAAAAATACTTAAAAGAGAGAGAGAGAGAGAAGCATGCACATGCCTGCTTAACAATTATTTAGCAGCAAAAATTGAATTCTTGGCCTCCCAAAGGTGCCTAATTTTTTCCCCAGGAGGTAATATTTGCTCTAGCATAATGGAAATCATCAACTTAGAGAAGAGGAAATAACCAGTTTCATGTATATACATAAATGATGATAGAAGAGAAATGAAGAATCCCACAAGTCGCAAAATCCAGAGAAGTATATTTCAGCGGTAATCCCTACCACAAGAATTTCCAAAACTACCACAAGCTGTTACTATGGATGTGTTTGGTATGAAGGAGGAAAATGTTTTCTATGAAAATAAGGGGTTCCTTATTTATTTTTTTGTGTTCGGTACATGAGCATAAAATATTTATCCTAAAAGCATTTGTACATAATCTAGACAAATACTATGGGAGGTAGGGGTGGGGGTAGGGACAGTGGCGGATCCAGGATTTTCACTCAAGGGATTCGGAAAAACAATAAAAGCTAAATATAAAAAATAATGTTGTCCCTGGAATCGAACCTAGGATGCTAGAGATAATTTTGAACACCCTGGACCGCTTGAGCCAACCTTTTGCATTTGCTCGGGGTATTCAAAAGTTAATCTATGTACATAAACACAGAAAATCTACCCTATATATACATTATAATTTTTTGACGAGGGTGAACACCCTCCCCACCCTCTAAATCCACGCTGGGTAGGGGTGGGGGTGGGATGTGTGTGTTGGAGGGTGGAGGACACAATCATGGGGCTTTCCTACTTCCATTGGGGTAGTCATTTTCCTCAATTTTTTTTTTTTTTTTTGAACAGTTAACATATCTGTTATCAACAAAGAAAATACACCAAAAGTGTACTTTCAGTAGTAATTACAATAGTTAGAGAAAGCAAAACCTACCACCTAAAGCCCTATAAACAATCTAGAATACTAGTTATATCCTCTGCCTCTTGGGGGAATTCATGAATACACCATAAATAGAAAAACACTAGACAATTAATTTTCCTCAATTTTTGAGGAACTTGTTTTCCTAGAGAAAGTGTTTTTTGATCTGTAAATCATAGCTACAAAAAATGGGAGATAAATATCGGATATTAAAGCTAAGATAAATTATATAAACACTGTACATCAGTATTACAACTGTTTGTGACAATAATTTCTCGCGCTCAAAATAAATTCAGATTGTACTAACCTACGCGATTAATGTGAACACTGAGAACGTAATTGGTACATATTAATAAGAAAAATTCAATGCCGTAACTCTATGCATTGAAGAGTTTTACTGATATGGAAAAAAAAAAAAAAAAAGGGCATAAACAGCCAAACACTAATCATCCCTATAAATGAAATTCAATTCCTTACTTTTCACAGCGAGTTAAAAAAAATCACAATTAATGGAGAAATTACCTTGAAAATTTTCCGTTAAACAATTCCGTTAAAGAGCATGAAAATCGTTATAATCATCCAAATCGATATTGATTCCTTTGTGCTTCCATTAGTTTCATTTCACAGTAATTATCTCGTCGTTTGCACTTTTGTCCCTATTTTGTGCTGTCTTTAATTTTTGACCTTCAAATGGGCTTGTCTCTAATTTCGATCCTTGAAAATGGAACTTATTGCTCGAGTGGCGTAAGTTACGCAAAGAAATATTCGTAACTGTTGGCTCCCTTAAACAACTTATGCCTCTCCAGGAAAAAGTTCAATCCAACTTATGGCTCGAGTGGCATTTACGCATGGAAATATTCGTAACTTATGCCTAACGAATTTTTTTTTTATCTCCCTTTGAACCCACAACTTATCTAGGCTCCGGCCATAAATTTAATTTTAAGGGAAAAAATTAAGGTAAAAATTAAAATACCACCCCAAATGAAGAGCAATCCGCACAAAAAAAAACATACAATAAATGGGCCACGACCTTTTGGCAAAATAGTGTATGTTTTAGCCGCGTGTATTTATTTTCAAGATAATACGAAAACCGAATTAAAAAAAAAAAAAACATGATCCTTGATTTTAGCCTTTAATGGTGGAGCTATTAATATATATTTTTGATGTATTTCATGATTTTTTTTTTGATGTATTTAATTTTTTTTTTTTGCCATAATGTATTTCTACAACTTTTTTTATGTATTTCGGCTAAAGGCCCATTTTTTTTATGTATTTAGTCATTATTTTTTTTGATGTATTTCGGTGGTAAACGTTCCAATGCTAACAAAGAGAAACGAAGGCAAAAGGCATCAGATTCTCCAAATATATTCAAATTTTCGTGTATTTGAATGGATTTCAGAGCATGATACATTGTGTATCTCAATACCAAATTCAATTTGCATTTAATAGCATGACAAATACATCTTTTAAATAAACACATAATGTGTTCTTCAAATCTATTAACAAAATGTGTTTAATCCACATGGCTATGAATAAAGTAATTTATCAAAGACCTCATACATTCAAAAATAGTGTATTTGTGAGATGTAAAAGCTGAATGTATTTGTATTTCAAACTTTTAACAAATAGATTTCAATCAAGTTCTAATCATCCTTGTCCTTATAAAACCTTCAATGTCTCTAACACATAACATCTTTGTTAGTTTGGTCCTAAAAAAGATCAAAGCTTTGAGAACTAAAAAATAGATATGCATCATTCAAAAAAACCTAATCTAGTTACTCATCGCAACATAAACCCCAATCTCTCCTTAGCCTCTTATTTAAGCGGATCTTATTTGGTTGCACCGTCTCAAAAAATCAATCCATCACCGTACCGAACCGAAATTGATTTACCGATTCCGGATTACGCGAACCGAAAGAGAGAGAGAGAGAGGGGTATAGCACGAATACCGAGACGGAGAGAGAGAGATGGGCGAGATGGGCGGAGAGAGAGAGAGAGAGGTGAGGACGCGAGGCCCAGGGAGAGAGAGAGAGAGAGGGCCTTGCGGCCATGGTGGTGGTGCGGCCCTTCGTGGTGGTGGTTGAGAGAAGGGAAAAGATTTTTTAGAAATGAAAAATATGAAATGAGTAGTGATTGAGAAAAAGAAAGATATATGTGTTTGGGTATGTATTTTTTGATATAGCTACCATTTGTAATTTAGAAAAATTAATTAGCTACTAAATATAATTAAATAAAAGGATAGTTAATATTAATAATTAGGTCTTAAAAGAAGCTACATGAGTTAAAAATTCCAAAAATTAAAGACCAGCCCATTTGAAGGGCAAAAGTTAAAGACCAGTCCATTTCAAGGGAAACCAGG
The DNA here is from genome assembly GCF_029784015.1 of Lycium ferocissimum. Classification (NCBI taxonomy): domain Eukaryota; kingdom Viridiplantae; phylum Streptophyta; class Magnoliopsida; order Solanales; family Solanaceae; genus Lycium; species Lycium ferocissimum. The sequence goes on along the minus strand of NC_081345.1, from coordinate 25,913,832 downwards.
CAATTACTTCACTCTCTGAGAGTTTGGGAGAGGAGAATGCTGAATAAATGGGCCAATCAACTTTTCCCCTCACATGGGGCCGAACCGATACTAGCCGCGCAGCTCAAGTTTAACTCATTTTTTTCGGGTCATTTGCCCTTCTTTTTCCCTATTTCGTGCTAGTGTTTAATTTTTGTCATAAACAAGAGGGCAAAATTTAAAGACCTAAGGAGGGGCAATTTTTTTGAAGGACAACCCGCGCAAAAAATGACTTATTTTTCCGGGTCATTTACAATTATAACCAAACTTTTTTGAAAAATTTATGTCTGCTAGGCATAAGTTGATTTTGAAGAAGTAAAATTAAATTTCTTCTTCCACATGAAGGACAAAATTAAAGACCAACACATTTGAAGGGAAAACCGTCCAATTTCTTCTTCCTTTTCACCGCCTTCACTGAACGTGAAAAATTTATGAATGGATATACTAGTGATCCTTAAATTATCTTTTCTAAAATTTCTCTGGTTTGATAATTACCAAAATATTTAAGCCAGCTCTCAGGTTTTCAAATAAAGATGTCATTACAACTCATTCTTTATCATAAAAAATGTCAATTATGAATTACCACTCATATTTTTGTTTTACTTTCATCTCTACAAAGAATAGTTAAGTTTAATGAAAGAAATCAAAAGATTTTGAATTATATGAACTGGTGTACTAATGATCTAGATACACCTAAACCACCTGAAATGTTGAAAGCCTTTGCATATGCACTTCAAGCTAATTAGGTCGTGTCATTTTCCAAGTTAAAATCATAAATTGACATATTTAATGTCGTTATAAGTACTAATTCACACATGTTTGTTACTTGCCAAAGTCAAATTGTATTTGTAAGTTGAATGTACCCGAAAGAAAATATTTTAATTTAAAATCAACAAAGTCTTACCTAAAATTAAATAAGTACAATTTTGAAAAAGAAATTGATTATATAAAAAAGTTTGATACTTTTACATCTTTACATCTCAAAAAAGTTAGAAGAATAAAGTTTAAATAAAATATTTAAAAAAATTATAGTTACAAGATAAGCTTTAACTTTTATATCCCTTCTCTTGGCTAGGTCCCAAGCTAAGTCACTGCACGACATGTTATAAGTGACAACACCAGTGCACCACATTCAATTATTAATCCAAAGAACATCTGGAAAAAAATAATAACCCAAAAAACCAAAATTAAATTGAACAATAAATTAAGAGCAAAGAATCTGACGTATTCACCGAAACACTGCGATTTAGAGGAATATCTCGTTCAAAGTGGTGCATATATAATGTATATGCTTATAAAAATGAGTGCGAATATCATTTTCTTAGTTAAATGCAGTATATATCGCTTTTTAGCTAACGGATTTAAAAAAAAAATTATTTCAGTTATTTTTTAATTAAGAAAATAACACATGATTTTTTTTTAAAAAATCTATCTATTTTTTTTAATAGACATATTTTTCTAAAGCCACGTAGTAAAATATTCAAATAAATAAAATATTACTAATATTAATATTTGGTTTATGTTCCTCAATTCCTTCCTTCATTTTCGCCCAAAATTTCCCTGTTCTTGGCGCAAATTTCCACCCTTTTTACCCACCAATAACTACCTAATACTTTTCCCTCTTCAAATCCCTCCTTGTAAATTCTCCAAACCCCCAAATTCTAGGGTTTTCATATTGCTTCTCTCTGTATTCCAAATTTTGATCAGAAATGAGCTTTCAAGATCTAGAATCGGGTCGATCATTGGGTCCCCGTCGGGTCGGGAAGCAAGACCCGACCCAAGCTGTGGCTTCTGGAATATTCCAGATCAACACCGCTGTCTCCACGTTTCAAAGGCTGGTTAATACCCTTGGTACCCCTAAGGATACCCCCGAGCTACGCGAGAAATTGTGAGTAATTGACATTTTGATATAATTGAGGTTCTTATTCCATGATTTTGGTAGAATTTTGATAAAATTGAGGTTCTTATTCCATGATTTTGATATAATTGTGATTGTTTACGTTGACTTTTGGGTTTATTAGCCTCTTAAAGAGTTATTTGCAATGTGTAGGTGAACAAAACTAGAAATAGATTTGAGCTGATGTTTATGCTGTTATTGACATTCTGGTGGTTCTTGTGGTTTAAAGATACATAGCATTGTCATGTCATACTGGGATACAAAAGCTTGACATTAATGTGTGTTGCAGTTGCAATCATAATATTTTTGGGGATAAAATTAGTGAAATGATACAATTTTACAGATACTTTGCTGGTGATTTAGTCTCCATGGGCTTATTTAGGAATTTACATGTGCTATAGGATGAATATATTTATCAGCTTCAGCAGAGAGGCAGCAGTATGCGTGACATATATAGTTCAAAGAGAATTGTCTAAAAGAGTTACATGCATGCGAAATGGCAGTCTCTTACTGAGTCCGGAGCCTAAAGGGCGTGAATTTGCCACAAAAGACCAAAGGGGGTTGGCCTGTTTATCGTGGAGCAGCCTACGTTTTGCAAACAAAATTTAATGCCCCCCGTCTGTTTGTTAAATCCTTCTATGTCGTTAATAGTTAAAAAAAAAATAACACACATGACGTGGGCTGGTCCACGTTTTACAAAAATAACTTTTTCAAAACTTTTTTGCAAAATTATTTTTGTAAAACGTGGACCAGCCCACGTTATGCAAAATTTTTTTTTTTTTTAATTTCAGTGAGGCTTTTTTTAACTCAAACATACACCACAAGTCATACTATAATTAATTCAAACAAATATTTTAACTCAAACAAAGTCATACAATAATTAAAAATGTGTGAAATAATATGTGAACATACCAAAAAAAACACTAAAATATAAGTTAAATAAATGTCACAATCTGAATAGTGAATGTTAAATTAAATATGTAATTAAACACCACAAGACATATTATATATTTATTACAATAAAGACAACAACATATTCGTAGAAGATTACATAAGGAAACAACGATCGTACAACTTAGGAAAAAACATAAAAAAACGAACAAACAACAACAACTACTGATTTCGCAGCGGGCAGCGATTCTTGTTATGACCTGTTTCCTTGCACGTACTACACCTTCTAGCCATGTGAGCAGGAGCTATATCCATTTCATTCCTCCTTCTACTTGTACTCAGCGCTCGTATTCAGTGTTTGCAATTAAACTGAAGGGAGAACGTGGTCAATATGCCTCATCACCCAAGGGTGAAAAATTTTCACTGTACGTTTGTTTGTAATACCTGAACTGTAGTACTTGCTAACATAGGTCTTTGGCTGAATGCCACGGATATCACAAAATTTAATGGCATGTGAACATGGCATATGGTAGTTTCTCCACTTCCCACACGAACTCTTTTTCCCTTCACTTTATGGATATTTCCGCCCTTACCTTCATGTGCAAATGTCAGAATCTCTAGCCCCCTTCAATTGTGTTGTATTGCTACATGTTAGTGTGCTTTAGGGACCTCTTCCAGTATTCATCGAACTTCGTTTCAACAGCGGGCGGCCAAGGCTTTTTATCCACAATCAACAAAGCAGCAAGTGAGCTTCTCTCAACAAACCGATCAACAAGATTTTTAAACGTCAGACGGACCATAGCAGTAATAGGCAATCCACGAGCTTTCTTCAATAGAAGATTTTTTAACCATAGAAGATTTTTTTAACCATAGATGAGGCGACAACGTTTTGATTTGTTCCATCCTCATTCTATACTTCTTCTGGTGCTCGTAGCCGCAACCACATTAGGTGCTCAAGGTCACTGTTGAGGAACTTTTTATTGAAATTGCTTTTCAAATGCCGAACACAAAACCTATGGTGTGTGAATGGTGGTTGTAACCAATCATATGTTTGGACACATTGCAAGATGCCCTAATGACGGTCAGAAATAAGTCCATTTCTTTGTCTCCCACAAACAACATGTCTCCACAACATCACAAGGAACCACGTCCAAGACTCAAAGCTCTTGTGTGCAACAACAACATATGCGAGCGGAAAAATGTTATTGCTTGCATCAATTCCAACAGCAATTAACAGTTTCATCTCATACTTACCGTAGAGATGAGTGCCGTCTATTGAGATGACCGACCTGCAATTTTTCAATCTATCGATGCTTGGTTTAAAAGCCCAGAAAAGAAGTTGACTGGTGCGCCATCCAAACTTCTCGGGCACACCGACACCACTCGGGGAGTCCATTAATGATGGCCTCTGAATAAGGCTGTCAAACAAACTATGATAGAAAGAACATAAAATTACATGATAATAAAAGACGCAAACTATTATATCAAAACGCCAATAACAAACATAATTATGATAAAATACATGACCATCTGTTAGGTTGTTCAATACATCCCTACATATGGCTAGCACACCACATGTCTCATTTTCGCCGACTCTACAATGAGTCCACTTTCGTACAAGAGCCGTGTGTGGTGGCGGCATCGGTTTAAGTCGCTTAAATTTTAAAACATGTAATGCTATATCTATTTTTGTGGATAATTCTAATGATTATACTAGAATAAATGACTTGAATTTAAACCCATTGTAATTTTAGAAGTCACGTACCTGCAACAAGGAAATGAATCCACAAACATTGCTGGCTTTGCACATTGAAGCGCGGCATAGAGAAGTATACAAATATGACACGCAAGCTCTCGAAGCTTATGTACTCATTCGCGTCGAGGTCACGCATGTCAAGCAAATAGTCTAAATTAAGTCACCAACTTATCCTAAATATCGTGTCGCACGCAGTCATAGCAAATACAACCTAACCCGTTTTTGCACATCAATTTCTATCGTCTGATCTGTAATGACATCTAAATCGTTCATATATTCAACTAATTTATTTACTTCCAAACAATCCTCACCGGGTGCCCAACTAGTCAGCTTGTGGATCAGCTGTTGCTACCCCACAATGTTTATATTTCTAGCATTAGCTTGAATCAAGGGGTAACCATCTACAACCATGCCAAATAAGAGCTCAATATCTTGTAATGTGATAGTCGCCTCACCCGTACGCAGATGAAAGGTGTTTGTCTCAGGACACCATCTCTCTAGAAGTACAGTGATGACTCCCCAATCATATGGTACAAATCCTACCTCTACTACTCCCCTAAATCCACACCTGCCAAAGTAGTCAAGGATGCGGGGATGAAAAGGATGATGCCTCATGTGCCTCCAAAATTCGCGATCCTCGCGGCGTGGAAGTAGGCCCTCTTTCGATCCTTTCAAGGTCCCATTCCACACACCCTGTGATCGATGCTTCTCCTGAAGTATTAGGACATCGTACACTTCTGGCCCCGGATGTAGGGGCATCCGTGGAAGATTCATACCTATAAAGAAAACGAATAATAAAACAAATAGGACAACCTTACTAAGAAAGCAAATCCTGCAAAATGATTGAGAGAATATAACATAAATAAGCTATGTTAAAATAGACATTGCCAGTTTTTAGCATAAGGGGGTCCGTTCTTTCGATAATTTAAAAAAAAAAAATAATTAATTCAAGTACCAAAAGAAAATCTCCTACAACATTTTATTTTTCTTTCTTGTTCTCTGTTTCTTATTTTTGGTTGGGTGGGGTAGAAAAGAAAGGGAGCATTCAATATAATGTCGAAATTTCATCATATTTCATATTCGGATATAATATTTTAATGCCAAATAATCCACGAAAATAGCAAATTTAGGTGCAACAAACCCACGAAAATTAACCCTCGCAAATTGCTCCCTTTCAGGTCTCAAGTTCGAAACCAACAAACCCCATCGAAAATAACACTTGCGTAACATAAAAGAGACTACACCGCAAACCCACGAAAATAACAGTAACATAAGAGCAAAGTTCTTCAAAAGTGCTACTTAACAAATCATAGGTAATAACAACAACAATGCTTCTAACAATCATGTTTAAAGTTCAGCTAAAAATCACACAATCAAAAAATTAAAAAGTACATACAATCAAGAAATATAAGATAATTAGATATCATAGATCTACCATAAATATACAATATTATATGAGTTAGAAAAAATACCTTAATTTAGATATAGCAATAAAAGGTTTTTGATGAAGAAATTGCTCCAAAAATCAGATCACAACACAGGGAATAAAAAAATTTAAAAAGAAAACAAGTGAATGAGAAGGAGAAGGTTTTTAGAGAAGAAGGGCTGTAAGTTAGAGAAAGTAACAATGGTGGAAGGAGAAGGCAAAAAAAAAATAAAAAATAGGGTAACTCGTTTCTGATTTGGGGGAGAAGGGTGAGAACTCGTGGACTGTTGTCCGTTTTGCAAAAGTAATTTTTGTAAAATGTAGACCAGTCCATGTTTTACAAAAATTATTTTTGCAAAACGTGGGCTGGTCCACGTTTTACAAAAATTATCTTTGTAAGGCGTGGACAAGTCCACGCTATACTTATATTTTTTTTTTTTAAAAAAAAAATATCGAAACAGACGGTGGCGTTAACTTTTTTTGCAAAACGTAGGCTGCTCCATGATAAACCCCATTTGGTTTATCGTGGAAAGGGCAACCCACTTTGGTCTTTTTGTGGCAAAGTCATACCCTTTAGACTTCGGACTCATCTCTTACTTATCTGGGAAAATTTATGATGTAATATCTTAGAGTCCGGAGTCTAAAGGGCATGAATTTGCCACAAAAAGATCAAAGGGGGTTGCCCTTTTACGTTTTGCAAAAAAAAAGTTTAACGCCTCCGTCTGTTTCGATATTTTCCACGCCTTACAAAAATATTTTTTGTAAAACGTGGACTAGCCCACGTTTTGCAAATATTTTTTTTGTAAAACGTGGACTACGTTTTACAAAAATTACTTTTGCAAAACGGATAGCAGTCCACGACTTCTCCCCCAAATCAGAAACGAGTTACCCTATTTTTTTTTTGCCTTCTCCTTCTTCCACCATTGCTACCTTCTCCAACTTACAAGCCTTCTCCTCTAAAAACCTTCACTTGTTTTCTTTTTAAATTTTTTTATTCCCTGCGTTATGATCTGATTTTTGGAGCAATTTCTTCATCAAAAACCTTTTATTGCTATATCTAAATTAAGGTATTTTTTTAGCTCATATAATATTGTGTATTTATGGTAGATCTATGATATCTGATTATCTTATATTTCTTGATTGTATGTATTTTTTGATTGTGTAATTTTTAGCTGAACTTTAAATATGATTGTTAGAAGCATTGTTGTTATTACCTATGATTTGCTAAGAAATTTGCTCTTATGTTTCTATTTTCGTGGGTTTGTTGCACCTAAATTTGCTATTTTCGTGGATTATTTTGCATTAAAATATTATATCCGAATATGAAATATGATGAAGTTTCGACATTATATATCGCATGCTCTCTTTCTTTTCTACCCCACCCAACGTGGACCAGCCCACGTCATGTGTTGTAATTTTTTTAAAAAATATTAACGACATAGATGGATTTAAATTTTGTTTGCAAAACGTAGGCTGCTCCACGATAAACCCCTTTTGGTTTATTGTGGAAAGGGCAACCCTCTTTGGTCTTTTTGCAGAGGCGAACCCAGGATTTTAAGACGCACTATTATCTTAACATAAACACCAACAAAAATTTTAATTAGGGATAATCCGAATAGAAAATACAAGTATATAGGTCAAATATGTGTAATAAATAAAATTTAACACAAGACATTATATATCAACATGTGGTGATAGTGTAGGTTCGAATCTGGGCCAGCTCATTTAAAGTTTATTGTTTTCCTAAAATAGGCTCAAAAAAATAATTAAAAGTGACATTCGAGTTCGATCCGGAGTGACATTTAAGGGAAGCAAAAGTTGCAGCCAACGTGCCCCAAAGACACTTTCGTTATTAGAGTGCACCACTGTTATCAAAAGCAAAAAAGCTCTAACCTCAGCGGAGGCTTTAAGCGCAAAGCGCAAATAAAGTGTGGACTTTAATGAAAAAAAGTGCAATGGTGCAAAAGTACAAATATATATATGTAATAAGCATGAATTACAAATATATGGACAAAGAAATTGTAAAAACATTACGATAAAGGGATATATCATTCATCTAGTGTCACCTCTTCAAGAGAGGCTCATTGGCAAGAAAAGTTATGTCTCAGAGCCTTGATGACAACACTGAAGAGCCTCGCTTCAGGGCTAAAGCGCGCCTTTGACAACACTTTGGATATATACACATAATTTTTTCCCAAGGGTGGGAGTGCACAGTGCACGTGCACTCCCACCATTACATGTAGGTCCGCCTCTGCTTTTTGTGGCAAATTCATGCCCTTTAGGTTCTGGACTCTAATATCTCGTGTTCTTGGGAAATATACAGCTTGGAGGGAGACATTTGGAAGGAGAAGGGAAAAGAACAAACCTGGGAACCGTTTTATATGAGGGTGATGAACTTACTGTATGTAGAAGTAATGGACCATCTATCTTGGTTTTTCATCAAGAAAACAGTTTGATGAAGCTTTCTAAGGAGATAGTATGAAAGAAGATTTGAGTTGAAATGGATATGCCTTATAGAACTCCACTTGCATATGTAAAGCGTGAAACAGAAACAGCATGAGGGGTTCATGTTGCTCCAAAAGTGGCACATGTGCTCCACTGAAGTAAAGCGTGCAAGTTAGTAATTAACTCTGACAAGCAATAACGAATTTCCCTTCGTAATAATAACAATAATAATAAAATTTTGTCTCTACAAAACCCCTTTTTACCATAGTAAACAAGAATATATTTATGGTATTAAAAATGCTATTATTACTATCTTTGATGAAAAGGTAGAGGATTTTATCAGTAGTAAGTGCCAAGAAGGTACTTGGTGGACAGAGTTATACCTTACTGGTGGGAGGTAGCAGGTGTCTTATGGAATTAGTCGAGGTGCGTGCAAGTTGGCCCGGACACTACGGTTATAGAAAAAGTACCAAGAAGGTACCAAAAAAGTACAGACAGAGGACATCCTTCTAAATATTAAAGGAGCACAAGAGATCTAATAATTTAAAAAAAGGGCAGCCAGGTGCTCAAAGCATCCGGCATTAGCAGGGTCCGGAAGAGCTGCACCCCAAGAGGTGTGATGTAGATAACCTAACCTAATACAAGCATTAGTGGCTGCTTCCACCGCTCAAACCCGATACAAGAACCTTCCTACACCATAGGTATAGATTTTTCAAACACCAAGTTTAACCTGTTCTATGGCTAGAAGGAACCATTCTAGTGATTGATTTTTCAAGCCTTTATCAGTTAGCCCATGACCAGGACCCCACCATCTCCCAGAAACAGCTGTTAGCATATTCATTTCGGGAGAAACATTCAGGATTGGGAACTACCACAACTACTGAATCTACTTACCAAATTGGAGGGATTCTCAGTCAGGGAAGTTAAGGGAAGATACAGCTGATAGTTTAAAGTGGGGAAACTCCAAGTATGGTCTTTACATTGTGAAAGCACGCTACTCTCACTTGTGCTCCACGTTTAAAGTGGGGAAACTCCAAGTATGGTCTTTACATTGTGAAAGCACGCTACTCTCACTTGTGCTCCACCAATGAAATCATTTATAGATGGCCTTGTAAATATATCTGGAAAACTAAATCATCCACAAAGATCACTTGTTTCAGCTGGATAGCCCTGAATGAAGCATGCCGAACCAAGGATAATCTTAGCAGAAGAAGCATCCATTTGGTCAATAGATGTTTCATGTGTCTACAACAGTCACCAACAGACATCTTTTTCTTCACTGCCCAATTGCTGCAGACATATGGTGCATGTTCCTCTTCATTTTTGGTATCAGCTGGGTCATGCCGCATAACATCGAGGATGCCTATAAAAACTGGTCTCTATAGGAAGTTGATAAATCCATCAGAAAAGTTGGTAGGTGGTAGATGATCCCTGCCTATATTTTTTGGTGTTTATGGACAAAGGAATCACAGATGTTCTGATGGGATATCAAATCCTCCTAACTTTCTTACCTTTCTCCAGAAAAATCAACTCCTCCTTACTCTGTTAAGGCTAGATGTCTCTTATGGTTATATAGCTGGCATAACTTAGCTCCTGTTAATTGTCCTATCAATTTTTTGGACTTTGTCAGCTCCTAGCCTTAGTCTAGCTTCTTTTGTTTCCAGGGCTGACCTTTTCATTATGTACTCTCTCTTTTGTACTACTTGCATTTCCTGATGCCTTTAATGAATTTTTTTCAATTCATTAAAAAAAGAAGATTGAATCTGTTGTATGTTGTCTGTCTTGTCATTTAAACATCTATTGTTCCTCTCCATTCAAGTAAACCAAAAAATGCAAGCAGAGATAGCAATCCAGTAGTGTCTGTTATCCTTTGATGTAGACTGTTCATACCAGCTGCATAGGGCAATTTTTTGCATCATAGCTTACCCAGTGAACACCAAAACTGTAAAGAAACATAGTCCAGATCCGTCTAGTAAAAGCACAATGCTGCTATTAGCTGATATGAATAATTGTTTCATGTCTGCATGTGTATGTTGATACTTTTGTCCTAGCAGTCTTTTCAGAATATCATTTAGTTAATTGGGTGAATAGGTGGGATAGCCCTTGAGGTTTGCCTATCAAATGCCTTTAGCTTGAACAGGGTGGATGTACCTCACACTTTTCCCAGGGTGAATATATGGGTTTGTAACAAAGCAGTGGGAGGGTGGGTTAATGCAATGTATTGATTTTTGGGGATTTGAGATTACGTGTTCAATCATATCTTAAGCAGATAATTAAAACTGGCTTTGCAGTCCGCTGCTTGTAATCCCAACTTAATGCTGCAGCAACAATTATAATGTGTTAATGAGCTGAAAGGTGCCAACCACCTTTTATGTTGTAGTTTCATAATGGGTATCATTGGATTAAAAAAAATTCAAAATTGTTTGGTACTTGTGCTGATTTCTCAACTGCAGGCACAAGACAAGGCTACATATTGGGCAGTTAGTGAAAGATACTTCTGCAAAACTTAAGCAAGCCAGCGAAACAGATCACCGAGTTGAAGTCAGTGTAAGTTTCAAGAAGTGTTCTTCTCATTTCTTTGTGTTTATCTTGCGAGTCTGCACTACGATATGTATGTGCAAAACATGTATTCATCTTCTCGCATCACGAATTATTTTTATTTTAAATATTTTCCAGACTTATGTCTTTTTCTTGCTCTTCTGCTTTCACACTTCTCCCTTTTGCTTATAACTGTCAATTTGTTCTTTTGCTCTCAGGCTAGTAAGAAAATTACAGATGCTAAACTTGCTAAAGATTTTCAAGCAGTATTGAAGGAGTTCCAAAAAGCTCAACGGCTTGCAGCTGAGAGGGAGACAGCATACACACCTTTCGTTCCCAAAGCAGTTCTTCCTTCTAGGTAAGTAATGGTTATACTTTATTAGAGTTACATATAGTAACCAAGTTAGAATATGAAGAAGTACATTAAAAGCAACTTGTATTTCAATAATAGATCTTGCTGTTTGATGTCAAATAAAACCTTGTACCTTCATTTTCTTTTCGCACCTCTCACTTTTAGTTCATCCTCTTTTGGTAAACAGTTACACAGACGGTGTGGTGGATGCCACTTCAGATATAGGTCAAGAACAGCAAGCTCTCCTTGTGCAATCTAGAAGGTAAAATAGCCTAATATTAGTGCTCCTTTATGCTTTCTCTTAATCATTATTGTTGTTGTGATGATGTTTAATTAATTGCTAAAAATTATTTGTGCAACATGGTGTAAAGTAGTGTAAATTTTATTGTGTCGGTTTTCTGCGAAGACAAATTGTCCGGGAGATCTGTGAATCGAACTGAGATTTTTCCTGAAGCAAACTTTTAACTTTTTTGAAAATGCACTTAGGGGAAAGTTGGTGATGTGATGCGTTCCAAAATGTCGGCTTGTTATTCATTGTAGTTGGAATGTGAATGGGTCTCCTATACTTTTGTAGAAGACAAGTTATAGTTATTCTTGTTATAGTTATTCTTTTTCTTAGACAAGCTATAGTCATTCCTCCATCTGCAAAATAAAAGGGGCTAATTTGTCACATACACATATGAAGGGAAGTCAGAGGATTGTAACTGTAAATCCCTCGGAAGATGTGCACTGACATCCAGTGTTATTTGCGTGCATGACAACAGCTTTTAACATCCAATTCTTTGTCGTCTGCTGAAGTTGTAATTCTTTTGACTCAGGCACCTCAACTGAAAGTATTATTGTGGTGCTGATGTCATATAAGATCAATGATTTTACCTTCTTAAACATACATTTTCTAAATATAATTTTGGCTTCGTGATATTTAGTTTCTCTTTCATCTTTCATGTACCCTGTGCTGCAGACAGGAGGTTTTGCTTTTGGACAATGAGATTTCCTTTAATGAAGCTATTATAGAGGAACGAGAGCAGGGAATACAAGAAGTACAACAACAGATAGGGGAAGTGAATGAGATTTTCAAGGATCTTGCCGTGCTTGTTCACGAGCAAGGAACCGTGATTGGTAAATCACTCTCCTTCATCTTAACATTCAGGTTTCAACGGGAACACATTTTGATGTTTGCAGTTCTTTTTTAGATGATATTGGTTCCAACATTGAGAATTCTCATGCTGCAACTGCACAAGGGAGGACACAACTTGCTAAAGCGGCAAAGACCCAAAGATCAAATTCATCTCTGGTAAGTCTTGACACATTTCACACTTCTTCATCCTGAAGATAAAAGTCTAGGTTTGGTGGGTATGCTGTACTTTAGTTTGAGGCCTGTCTGTTACTACTTCCTTCCCCATAAAAATGTCACTATTTGTTTAATTTGGAGCATCAAATAGTTTTTTCTTTTACTATGATTTAGCAAATAGTTTTAGAAGTCTTTTGACCAAATATTTTATAATTTACAGTACCAGTTATGTATTCTCCAAGAATACAGTTTTTTTACCTTAATAAAAAATAGTGTTATTTTATAAAAGTTAAGAAATATATGTTTGAATTAACACCAATATTTAATGTATTGACCTTATATTTTGTACACTGCCATTCTTTGGGAAGGATGGGATAGTATTTATTTAGGTGCTTTACTTGATAAGGTTTCATGGACTTTTGAGGAGTATAATTATGAACACTCTGGTGGTTATATGTAGAAAAGGAATGTAATATACAAGACCATTCAGACAGTGATTGACTTTGAAATTTCATCATTATTTTATTATAACTAGTCAAGTCATGTAATTACTCGAGTTATGGGACGGGAGGAAATTTGTGGAGCAGGAATTTGAGAAAATATCAAGTGGTATTATGAAGTTGTTCTTGATATTCGATCATGCAATTACTCCAATTTTCATCATCCTCATCTGCTTCCTGGCATCTGCGAATTTGAATTGGCAATCTGCTCCCCTCTCAATTTGTGCACATCATATTTTTTTTCCACCTTATTTACCTCGAACTGAATAATTGATTGTCTGTAGATGATTTCCTGACATATTATACTTTCTGCAGACCTGCTTACTCCTGGTGATTTTTGGAATCGTGCTCCTTATTGTTATCATAGTACTTGCAGCCTGATTTGAAGATTTTGAGATATAGAGAAGGATCCTAAACTCCGTTCAGCAGTGAAGAGATCTTTGTGACTCAAGTTGTTTGAAGGCTCTCCCCAGCGTAAAATTGTGTTGCCTCAAATCTTTGGTCATACGAAAAAAATTACTGTCAAACGAAGTTTTTGTTTCCTCTGTGGGGGGAGGGGGAGGCAGGGTTTGTGTTTAATATTGTATATTTGGTGTTTGGGTTGCAAGTTATGTTGCTGCCTTGTAATGGCACTATAACTGTTTGTCAATAAAAAAATGATTCTTTGGAGGGTCTTTGTTTCTAAGGGCATTTCTATTGTTGATGTTGACAAAACAGTGTATGATATTTTATTCGTTATGATACCAGTGTGGCGAGTCGATAATTTTTTCTTGTATGGTCGGTTAGTATTTCCATTTTTGTTCTAGAGTAATCTTCAAACAGTTGCAAACTAAGACTCAGATCCTTTTGTTGTGGTCTTGGAGCTGTTTTCCGGTTTTCAGTTCCTGAAGGTGTTTGTACTGGGAAGTATCACGTGTAGTAGTTGCGCGTAAGCATTCTGATTACCAGTTAAAAGGAGCTAATTACAACTTAGTGTATGCTATATATGCTCCTCATATCCCCTGATCTTGAGGATATTCCTGCATTAGGAAGTTGCTGATCTGTTCTGTGGAAATGAAACTATAGAGATTGATCAAATTAAGCAGGAAAATGTCCAGCCATAGCAATGCTTACCTAGAAATCTATTGAAATATACGTTTGCATCTTTATGTGTGTTCGTGTGTGTCCTATGCATAAATGATAAAGCAAATGAGCCCACACCAAACGCTATAGCCGGTTCGGTTTGGTTCTATTTTACATGCATCATTTCCTCAATCAGTTGTTATATGGAGTGTCATGCAGAGACTGGAAACGTGCATCGGACCATTCAAATTTTGATGAATAGAGAAGCAGTGATTAGCCAGTGTTCATACAAGAACTAAAGAGTGAACTATAGTTTTTTTGTATTTACGTGCAACGAAATACTTAATTGGGTTCTATCATCAGCATCCAAATGTAAATAATTCTCTTTATTGTTAGAAAGAAACCATGGAAGTTATTTATTTACTTAAATGCAGTTGTTTAAAGAAAAAGAATTGATAAAAAATAAAAGAGAAGCAAAACTTCCACAAGGCAGGTAACCTGCACCATTTAGTGCTCTAGTAGGTCACCTAAGATCAAGCGAATATGGTCAAATGAGAAAGGGACAAATCTAGCATTTCTTAAACTACTTAAAACTGGTTTAAGTCATCACATGCTGTGTGACCAGAATACCAAACAAATTCTATGCTACAAATACAATGATGAGAAGTGCATCCTAGACGGGAACTAAATAGTTTTGGCACACCTTTTTCCAAAATAAAATAAAATAAAATTTTACTAGGTCTAATGGGGAAAATAATGGTAGTAGGGGGTCTCCAAAGAAGCCACAAGATGAAGCAAACAGAATGATAATTGACATCAGCTCTGAAGTTCACCTGGCGATAGGATTTTGATGGATTGTTAAGGATCATTTTGGTCATTTTCTTATCCAAAGTATATAGACTACATAATCCTGTCGTTATTTATCCCCCTATTATGGTTCTCACGTTATAATCCCAGTATAATTAGTTCACAGACCAAACAACCCCTAATGGTGGTAAAAATAGTAAATCTTTCAACTGTAGCAACATTTTCTGTCTTTGCCCTTTAACTCCCATTATTATCAACCCAATTGAAATCCCAAAGTCAGCACAATGACACAATCCAAAGTTCCAAAAGGACTTATATACAACTGCTTTCTTTAAGGTTTATGCCAATCACACAAACAACAGAATCTGCATGAAATCCACAAAGTGGGGTCTAGGGATGAAGTCAGCGATAAACGGTAGAGTGTGGGGTGCGCGGATGGAGTCATAGAGATGGTGGAGTGTCTCGGTGGCGGATCGAAGATTTTCATTAAGGGGATTCGAAAACAAAAATGTAGTGCATAGGATTTGAACTTGGAACCTTAAGGTGAATTTTGGACACCCAAATCCATTGAGCAGACCTCTAGTCTTGTGTTTAGGATATTCACTATATATATATATATAATGTATTTTTTTACCGAGGGTATTCGGGTGAACACCCTCAGCCCCTCTTAGATCCGCCCTTGGACCTTACCCCTACCTTGAGAGGTAGAGAGGTTGTTGTCGGTATGCCCTCGGCACAAGAACAAGCAATTCAAAGCAGTACAACAAAGCCATGGCAAAATATTATGAAAAACATGATAAAGCTAATTGAAAAAAAGGAGCCATAACTACCATAAAATAATACGATAATAAAAGTACAAGAAACAATAGATGGTAACATGCTTAGACCTCTATAATTCTCAGTATAACATATGTATATAATTTTTCATGTCTATTTTGTAACTCACTCTGACGTTTCTCCCAGTAAATTAAGGGGAAAAAACAAAAAGAACAAGTTAAACAAACAAAAAAGTGTTAAACGAAAAAAAAAAATGTGTTCAAGAAAAGAAAAAAAAAAAGCAAAAATAGTGGGGAGCCGATATATGATCGGGGATATTGAACCCGACGTGAATCGAACACGCAACCTTCTGATCTGGAGTCAGACGCGCTACCATTGCGCCACGGATCCCACAGTTTTAGAAACTGTAATATATTATACTTATTGCCTGAACGGGTATCAAAACTAGCCAAGCTACGGATATAAATTCATGTCACATTTTTAATTATAAATGATATGAAAAATATAACCGCCGCATAAGTGATGTAGTGTTTAGTCAGTCGCATAAGAAAACAATAATTGACAGATGTTTGATGCTACGTTTGTTTGGGATAATTAAATACTACCTGCAACAAATTAGATAGACATCTATATGTTATTTTACGTGAGATAGAATGTGAAATAAAAATGTGTATTAGCAAAATGCAAATTAAATTATGAACGATAAAATTCGCAATTTGCGTAAAGTAAATAATACATGCAACTAGCATTTCATTACTAATCATTGCATTCACAATTCTTTCAACTTTTTATTCATTAAATAAATAAATCATTCATTATAATTTCCGTAAAATTAGTATCTTAACCAAAGGGGACAATAACGAGAATATAATTGAGATAAATTTGTGTAAAATTACTGGCATTTTTACTATCTTGCATGAAGAACAATCACTATTTACAATCCATTGAACCACTTTGAAGACTAAGTTATCCCTCCTTTTCATTTATTTTAAATCTCTAGATGTCACAGTGGAAAAACTCTCATGGCCTTAGCCTCCTGCTATCATTTGGAATTATTTCTAGCTATAAGCAGAGTTACAAACAGGTTCTTTGTAGAAACTAAGAACAGTTTAGTACTTCTTTTATCATAACCGAGAAATGTGGATTGAATACAAAGAAATGTGGATTGAATACAACACATATCTGAAACCCCATAATGCCAATATGAATGTATGATGTGAATACAAGCTATAAAACTGGTATCCTGGTTGTAAAACCAATACCAAGCTTTGTTCTATCAATATTTGCATTGGAGAACTTGATGTATCGTCATAATGCTTTAGTTAAAAGGCATGCAGATTTTCTCTTAAATTTCTTCAAGATGAACTAGAGTAACTTCATTTCTAAAGAGAACTTCAGAATGTAACTTCATACATAATTTCATCCATGATAATATCAGGTTTTGTCCAATCCAAAATCCTGATGCCCCAATTTACTTATCCTTAACCACTACTTGACAGCCTCGTCGATACTTATTCGGATGAAAACAGATTTGACCTCCTGTTTCCGAGCTTCCAGATCTTCCGGAGTGAGACAACCTCTGTTATGTAACGCCAAAAGATCCCATCAACTAAAGGACTAGTACCTCAACAGCAGTAGATTTTCAAACTGATCAGTAGGTGAAATATGTCATCTCCATTGACCTTAAAGACCCTTCTAGATGCTGCTGAACTGATGATGCTAACCTAATTAGCTACATAATGCCACAATGGCCACAAACATGATAAAACCGAAGTTTTCGTCCCCTGCAGCAACAACACATCGTTAGAACCAATTAGAGATTTAATTGATTCCCCAATCGTAGATTATAACAGAACAGTGTTTTTAGGTGTTCGTAAGTTATGATTGACATTACCTGTAGTATGACTCAGAAGAATTCATCTTGGAGGTACTGTACCAGATAGTTTTCTTCATGAAATTAAGGAACACCGAACACCTAACCAAAAGGCCAAAGAAACTTCTCCTTCCCAGTAGCTTCTTAGCTCTTGTTAAGAAGTTTTGCTACTTTCCACACTCCGACAATTCTCCAATTTTTCAGCGGCTTTTGAGAAAGCAAGTATCTTCAAAGAAATGCAGCTACTATGAGTATGTCAAATAGTCTGTTTAAAATACAGAGATCAGTGAAACTAAATATTGCTCAGTATCAAGTCCAGGAAAAATTCTCTAATCAAAGTTGCAGTACAGCAATTTTCAGTCCAGCTTAAGAGAACACACTACAGTAGCTCAACCATAATATACTCACCTGTGGGAGATAGTTCTCCAGTTGACACTATGTTGATTGAGATGAGCTCCATTTACAACCCTTCATTACTACATATCAATCCCAGCAGTAACAGGTCAGGTCACCAGGACCCACGCCTCTTTTCCACATCAGTATAAGCTATGACTTTCCAAATCATCAAGCCTACCATCATGAAAGTATTAGTTAGGTAAACTTGAGGCAGAAACTGTGCTATACAACACGAATAATGAACCAGTCTTTTAGTTTTATTTTTATTTTTTTCAAAAAGAAGCAAATAATGACAACAGTCTATTCAGGAAAACGAATTCAATTAGACGACCTTAAAAATACTAATAGTGATGCATTCAGTTGCCAAATCACGCAAGAGTGAAGAAACACCAGTACCATATTGGCAAGACGTGTTCAGTTCCACTTTAAGAAATCAACATTCCCTTTTCTATATGTTGGATGGAAACTCCACCAAACCTGCCATTTACAAAAACATTAACATTGATGAGGATCGTAAAGATGGCCCAAATTAGAGTATAATTCTATAGCTTTATCTATATTCACCTTGATACTAATAAAAGACTTCACAAGTGTAAATCACTAACAAATTATAGTAAAAATTCTTGATTCCTAACACATTAATTCAATTTATCAAAAAGACTAGCTGGACCAAAAGCAACATGTATTTTTGAATACAGGCATTCAATTTAAAGCTACACGCTGGACAATAAGACATAAGCTATAGATGTTTAAGTTTCACATAGAAGTTTTTGTTTTGTAAACATTTTCCAAATTTCATAAATGGAGCACGCTGGTTTTCTTAGTTTTTTCTCAATCTCAAGGGTGGCTCAGTTGGTTGAGTACGGGGCTTCCATAATGGAGGTCTCAGGTTCGAAACCCCCTGCCTATGACAGCAGGGGATTTTCCATCTGGGTCCAGCTCGTCGCACGGGGCTTGCCTAGTGGGGGTTATCTCTCCTGCGTGATTTGCAGGCTATTGCACAGGAGCGGGGTTTACCCTGTGCACACCCGAAGGGTAGTGGCGGCAGGTTCCCTTGTCATCAAAAAAAAAAAAAAATAAAAAATATATATATATATATATATATATTAGACAACAACAACATACCCATTATAATCCCACCAGGTAGAGTGTGCACAGACCTTACCCCTACCTTCACAAGGTAGGGAGGCTATTTCAGATAGATCCTCGGCTCAAGAGAAGGTGCAAAGACAACAATAATAATAAATAAGCAGTAATAGCAACATATAATAAGATAAATGAAGCGAAAGAAACAATCAAGTTGTATTAGAGATCAAAAAAAAAAAAAAAAACAAATGTACAAAGATAATAATACTCCTAGTGTAAAATATAACACAGAGAAGGTTTATTTTTCTTCAAAATACAATGATCTAATAACCCAGAAATTTCCCTAATCAAAGGAATTAATAAAATCAATAACTCAGAAACTTCCAACTATTTTTTGGATCAGGTAATCCAGAAACTTCCAAGTTATAAACATATCCAGGAATATATAGTTATCTCATCCAAAAAATCATGTTGTAATAATGAGTTCATCGAAGTAACACATGCAGCTCTGAATTATCCACGTCAGAGAGATAAACTAATCCATTCATATTTAGTATCCTTCTCTATCCTTTTTACTCAGGAAATGTAAATAGAAATCAAGTAAGCCGACATCCTAAACGGCTAAATCCGTGTTCTTTGGAATGAAAAATGACCTCTCTTTCCATAAACTTTTCTCTTGAGAAAGTTTCAACATGCATTTTTCTTTTTTGAGAATAACCTCTCTTTCCATACACATTCATAACCTTAAAGTGCCAAAGACCAAATATCACAGGACAATACCTAAAACAGAATAATTTTATATAGCAAACCACTTGTTCTAGAACTTACCATGTCCAATCAGACAACTGATTGGGTTTCTGAAGCCAACCTCAGTAGAAAAGCTTGGACACAGCTCTTCCGCATCTGGTACACAATACAGGTTTTGTGAAATGCAGCATAATGTCTTCAACTTCTCCAGCAACTTACAGCATCAAAGCCTCGTACCAGTTTTTATCTGCAAGCAACATAGGATCAGAAAAATAAAATAACTGTCGAGTGTCTACACTTTCATCAAGAAGCTGCCATCAATGAGAAAGCTAATCATTGACTCTCCCTGTAGTACTAACAAAGCCATGTAACAACAGAAGAAATTTAACAAGAAGGTTACATTTCTATTTTTTTTTTTTTTTTTTAATTTCTTCTTAATCTGCGGCGTGGCGCTATACATTTCTATTTTTTTTTTATTTTTATTTCTTCTTAGTTGGCGGCTTGGCGCTGTTCTTCGCCAAAGCCCACACTTTAGTTACGTTTTGCACTTAAGCTCTAAAGACTTCACCACTTTTTTGTGCTTTTCGCCTTGACTATTCTGCTCTATTAATTAAATTCCTGATACTTACCAAAACATAAGCCCCAAACAAACCAAAAGGAAAGAATAAACTGCAGAATCAAATTAGAGGAGAAAAATTCTTTCCTCAATCTGGAAAGCAGAACTTTGTTGTACATTTAACGACAGACTATATATAAATGTAAAAATGCAAAACAGAACAGTGAGTTGGGGAGGAGTGCTTACCAGTGTGCGCTTCCAAAGAAAGACTGATGTATCACTTTTTGCTCTGTAATATTACCAACAAAAGATAGTTACAGATGTACCAGGAGCAAATGCTCTGCACCAAAGTGAAGGATAAAGGTACCAAATAAACTCACAACTCCAAACAGAAATCTTCTTCCTTCGGTTTTTCCAGCGCTCTGAAATGTACAATCTGTAAATAATAAACTCAGATATGAGGAATCTAAAATGGAGAAAATAAAAAATAAAGCACCAGTTTCATGGTGTGCACGAGCATGACGCATATATTAAAGGAGAGGAGGTGAAAAAGATGCTGCAGATACAGTAACAACAATGATGCAACTCCTCAAGGCAAAGACCAAAGGAAGTTTCGAAAGTTATTTCCCTTGCACCACCACAGAGGACCATAAGCCCGAAAAATAAAGGATAAGAGATAACATAAAAAAAATTAAAAAAAAATAAAAATAGCATCAACAGCCTTGCAAAAACTGTAGTTCTATCGGGATTCAGCTGGCGATTTTTTACATACTCCAGATATGAAGGAACGTCTGGAAATCGGACTTGTTCTTCAACTTCAGGAGAAGCGTTCTTCTGAAAGCATATAATATCCCCATCTTCAATCTGTAAGAAATAAGTCAGCAAAGCAAATCTAAATCTGAGAGGATAAAAGCTTTCAGCCACCGAGCAGGGAAAACAGAAAGGACAAAAACCTGGCTAAATCGAAATGAAGCCTTTTTGTCTAGTCTTTCACACATGACAGAAGGTTCAAACTTTATTTCATGTAAAGAAAAAAGACCAAATTCTCATGTCATCTCGGTCAATAACATCAATAAGAACGATAAGTGCATCAATAACAGAGAGAAGGCGACAATAACACACCTCAAAAAGTTCAATTTCTTGGTCAGGAGCAAATCCAGCCAACTCGTTAAGTTTTGGAAGTATTTCAATTGGCTTACTAGTATTCTTCACGAAAAGCCTACCAACATAACTGGAAATACAAAAAGGGAATAAATCTTGTTGTTAGACCTTGCCACAAAAATATATCTGCCATGTGAGCTCCTTTAAGAGCAAACGACTTACCGCAGCTCTTCTTTCTCAGGATCATAAAGCTTAAAGAAAAGGAGTATATATTCTTCTCAAAAAAGAGAAAAGGAGTATATCATCTTTACTTTTATCAGGTGGAGGACCAGGACCGAGATCCTGAAAAATTAAACGAGTTAAAGTATAGTAGAATATAAGGCAAAAAAGCACCTGTCAATAAAGGAAAGTAATCCATGACAATTTATGATCTATAAGATAGTTAAGGAAGGTACCAGGCCAAAGTCCACTTCCAAGAATAATTTTAACTCGGCATTGTTGGTCTTGTTAGAATCTTCCCTTAACTGACCAACCTGCACTTGCAGATGGTTGCCTTAGACAACAGTATACATCGTTCAAGAAAAGTTAAAAAGGGAGGAATCAATTATTGTAAAGAATCA
Organism: Lycium ferocissimum; assembly: GCF_029784015.1. Classification (NCBI taxonomy): domain Eukaryota; kingdom Viridiplantae; phylum Streptophyta; class Magnoliopsida; order Solanales; family Solanaceae; genus Lycium; species Lycium ferocissimum. The sequence goes on along the minus strand of NC_081345.1, from coordinate 25,891,693 downwards.
TAGGAGCAAATAAAGCACAAGTGTTTTTGTTGGACAGCAGAAGAGAATGTAGGAACTAGAACATTCATGCCTTCTAGAAATCATCAATTTAAAACATTATAGATATCAAAAGGTGATATACCTGGATAAACTGAAATGTTTTAAGCACCAGAACTGAAAATCAAATTCACATACTCGAGCAGTATCCGAGATGACCTAAATATGAATGAGGCATCACTTTAATTGTTTGTGTACGCTCAGAATCCTATGCAGTCAATCTATTGGATAAGTATACCTACATAAAGACTATAGTGATACTTATTAATCCACGAGCCTCATATTTCTATTTTTTAATATGAATTAATACAACAGAAACAGCAACTAATACTACCCTCAATCAAAACTAGTTTGGTTTGCTTATAAGAAGTTGTTTAGCTCGATTTACACCCAATTGATTCCAACACATTTCTACTTTTTTTTTTTTTTTGGAGATGGTAACAAGCTTGTATTTTTTTAAGGGAAAAGGGTTCAAAACACACTTCAACTTTAGCCGAAATTGCTACAACACACTTCAACTTTGCGGGGGTCCTATGACCCTCCTGGACTATTTTAAAATGGAATTATTACCTCCTTAAAAGTCGAAACCAAATTTATGTCGTGGGGTGAAATACACGCGCCTGACACTGTATTTACCATTAAATTTTTTTTTTCTTCAGAATTTTCCCTACTTCCTTCTTTATTTATCTACTCTTTCTATACCTGCTTCCACCATTAACGCCCAACCTCTCAAATTAGACCTTTACTACGTAGAGGATCTCACATTAAAATCCAACAAAAACATCTCAAAAACTCCCTTTTAGACTAAATTAATAGAAACTCAGTTGAGAAATTCAAATCAATAGAAAACCCAAATCATCTGAAAAACCAAATTCACATTTCCAGCCATCATCCCGATTGATCTGAAGATTCGGGACTCCGAATTTTATTTGATTTTATCTTTTGGGTTTCGAGGGACGAAGAGGAGATGAAATCAAGGAAACAAAGGGGTTGCCGGAGTTGAAGAGAGAGATGGCGGTGCTCAGCGGATTTTCGATTATCCAATGGCGATTAATCTATTGAAAACTCATAGGTTGAGTTCCTTGAAAGCAAACTTGTCGAAGAGCATCAATGCTTCATTTGTTAATGGTGATTGAGAAACCCAACAAAGGGGATGAAGAGAAACATATGAAAAGGAAAATGAAAAAAAAAGAAAAATAGATATTTCTAAAAACTGCTTATAAAATAAATTTTAAACATTTTCGTTTCTTCTCTCACTCTCTTTGAGAGAGTGACATACAATCTCTTTGCCACCTCAGCACCTAGGGAGCTAATAATTCCACTTTAAAGTAGTTTAGGGGGGTCATAGGACCCCCGCAAAGTTGGAGTGTGTTATAACAATTTCGGCCAAAGTTGGAGTGTGTTTTGAACCCTTTTCCCTTTTTTTAATAACCGTGGTGTCCGGGCCAGCTTGCGCGCACCTCGACTAATTCCACGAAACTCCACGAACCTCAGCTGACAACAAGTACCGAGTAACTCATCCACAAGACTAGGATAGAAGAAGAAATCACCTAGTGCTTTGGTCTCACCTAGGCAACAAGTACCGCGGTAACAAGCTTGTATTAAATCACAAAAAAGTTGTTACGCCAAATTTACAAGAGTACATAGCATAAAATCTAGACTATACAATATCTACTGATCTATAGAGACTCTAGGACTTGTAGTAGAGACTCAGTATCATCCATGTAATCTTGTTCACACCAAAATGAAAAAGAAAAATATAACTAAGCTTCATCTTTTGGACCAAGTTGCTTTTACCTTCAAAGCGTCTTGAGTTCCTTTCTCTCCGGATAATCCACCATACTGGGATTAAACTCCATCTTCTCTTTTGTAGGAACCCGTACTATATTCTTTTCAACAGATCAATTTTCCAGAAAGTTTGAAGGTTCAAAATCAAGATAAACACTACATCACCTAAGAAGCGATATTAGAGTATCCTCAAATTAATTCTAATTACCAATCTTTTCCAAAGAACGTAACACAAGACCTCAACAAATTATCTCCTCCTTACAGTGCACACTGATTCTACAAAAGAAAAAAAAAAAACCTGCTAGCTAGATAAAGTAAAGTTACAAAAGAAAAAAAAAAATCCCCATGCCTTCAACAGCAGAGAATAAAT
>NC_081345.1:25876934-25889399 GCF_029784015.1 Lycium ferocissimum | reverse complement strand
CAAGGGGAGAAGGGGAGAGGGGGAGCGCATTATCCACCAAGGTTCGAACCGTACACAACTTGTCAGAGATTTCTTGGTTATCAAGAAAAGAGGAGATATTTTGAGGGAGGTAAGAACAGTGTATAGCTTAAAGCACAGATGTTTGACAAACAACTTCTGTGTTCGCTTAATTATTAAAAGGATGCAGATCAGAAGATGCAATGATTTGCCCTGTGTGTCTCAGAGATGTGATTGAAAAGCTTACATAGCACCAACTTAGCTTTTGACTTGATGTGAATATTATAACTTTGGTTATCAAAGATAAGAGACGACTTATTTCATACCAAAATGAAAAGACAAAGAAGTCCAAACAAAAAGAGTCTTTGAGATTGCGTGCTAGTGTGTTTATTCGCACATACACATAGAAAATATCTAAATTTACCTGTGAAGTGTATAGAGATTCCGAACACTCCTATAAGCTTTTATTTGACATCATGTTTTTATCCAATCTGTTTCAGCCCTAGGGTTTTGAAGAAAACATCCGGCAAGATACCTTCGTCTATCATCTCATAAAATATATCATAAGCTAGATCCAATTGTCCACGTCTTTTGTATCCACATATCATTATGTAATAAGTTATGGCATCAGGAGAGACATTCTGTATTCGCATTTCATCTAGCAGCATTTCGGCCCTGTCCATTCGACCTTCCTTGCAAAATCCATCAATCAGGCAACTATAGGTAACAACAGAAGACATCTTTGATGGCATCTCCTTGAACAATTCAAAAGCCTCACTCACTTTGCTCCTCTTGCATAGTGCATTAATAAGAATTGTGCACGTGATGATGTCTGGAGTAACCCCAACTTTCTGCATTCTCCGATACAAGATTAAAGCCTGATCAATGCTATTTACCTGGCAACAGCCATTAATGAGGCAATTGTAAGTAACAACAGAAGGCATACATGGCATTTTCTTGAACAATTTGAAGGCCTCATTCACATATCCATTTTTACAAAAGCCAGCTATCATGGAGGTGTAAGAGATAGTATCAGGATTCAATCCCATCATAATCATATCTCTCAGAAGTTCATTGGCTTTTCCCACTTGGCCTGTCATGCATAATATGTTAGCAAGAATTGTCCACGTGATGATGTCAGGATTAATCCCAAGCTTTTGCATTTTCTCATGCAACATATATGCCTTCTTTGAATCGGACTTTTTAGCAAAACCATCAATAAGAGTGTTCCAACTTGCAGCATGCAATGTGTTCCTCTTAAGCATTATTGGAATTACTTCCATGGCCTTTTCTGGTTTTCTATCTTTGCACAGTCTGTTAATCACTACATTATAGGCATACTTATTTGATGTGATCCCTTGGTTTACCATTTTATCAATCAGCTGCAAAGCTTCTGCCAGTCTCCCTTCAGTACAGTACCAATTAACCATGAAATCGCAGGTAATAGAGTCAGGCAAGTAACCTTCTTGCACCATCATACTTAAATACTCGACTTTATTAGAAGAGTCCATCTGGCAGAAACAACGAATTAATCGCTTATAATGTGAAGTATCCGGAGCCAATTTTTTATTGATCATCTCCACCAGTAGCTTATAGGCTGAAGTGAGATTTCCTTGAGCACAAAATCCATTTATTAAAATACTGTAAGCAAGCTGATCAAATTTGTATCCAGAATTCTCAAGCTCATAAAACGTTTTAATAGCTATTTCCATTGCTCCAATTTTGCAGAATCCATTAAGAAGTGAGGTATATGTAACTATGGTAGGCTTTATGTTATTAGCTTTCATCTCCTCAATTAAATTTATAGCTTTCTCAAGATTCAGGCATTTGCATAATCCATCAATCAGAATGCTATAGCTACAGAGATCTGGTATAATTCCCCAACTCTTCATTTCATCAAAAATGCTTATAGCTCTACTTACCTCACCTGTAGCACAAAATCTGCGAATAATAGCATTGTAGCAGTAACAATTTAATGGCTCGTTGTTATCTCTCAGATACCGAACGGAGCGCAGAGCAAAATCAGCCTCCCCAACTCTACAAAGTCCATGAATGTATGTACTATATGTAACAACAGAAGGACTAATCTGTCTTTTCTGCATTTCTTCCAGAATCTTTTGGGCTACTTCTATATCTATATGGTAACTGCAGTAAAAGTTCATCAGGATTGTGTAGGTCCTTAAATCAGGCAATGGCCCAAAGTTTTTCATTTCTTCAAATAAATTTAGAACATGCTCCTTCATATTAGCTTCCACCAAGCATTTCAGTAAAAAATTACATGAAAAAATACCTGGTTCAAGCCCAATTTTCCTAGCCTGTTTAACAACGTCAATTGCACAATCAAGCATTTTATTTGCAGCAAACAATTTGATAAGTACATCAGCCACGAAAACCGATTCTGTTGTAAAAAGATGGAATATCTTATACAAGTCAAAACCAGCTTCCAGAAAGTAGAAAACAATGTCTTTAAGCAATGCATAGACCTCCAAACGCATCCCTGCGAACGCAAAAGTATGTATAATCATCCTAAATCCATTTATCGAATGAGTAAAACCATATTTCTTCATAGAACTTCTAAAAGGTAACTCTTTTGCAACTTTCCAACTCAAAGACTTGCATATTCTTGTAACAACTGACAACAACTTTTTTTCTCTGCAACTATATGTAACAAATACTTCTTCATTTTCCATACTGCTTTCACCATTTGAACTGGAACAAGAATCTTCTAACAATTCCACTGAAGAAGCAGCAAAATACTTTCTGCAAAAGTTTCTTTTTTTAACAAAAAACTGCCTTTTATAGAAACCCAATTCATGTAAACCCCTCAATATCAAATTAAAAGAAGATTTTTTGGGTAACAACTCAAAACCCATGAAGAAAAAACTAAAGCTTCAACACCCAAATAATCATACAGATTAAAGGGTCTTTCCATAGCAGTTTAACATTAATAAAATTAAATAAAGTATATTCAAGAAAAGTAGACAAATATGGACTTTTCTTTTTAGTACAAAAAAAAAACTGCCTTTTAAAGAAACCCAATTTATGTAAACCCTCAATATCAAGATTTTTTGGGTAGTAAACCAAAACCCATGAAGAAAAAAGTAAAGCTTGAACAGCCAAAGTTATTGCAACTCTATAGCTGTTGAAGTGAAAGGGTGTTTCCATAGCAGTGTAACATTAATAATGAAGTGAATATTAAAGAAGAGTATAGCTTGAAAATTCAGACATGGGCAGTTCAAAGACAGAAACTTCAAACAAATAGCGGCAAGCGAACATGTCATGTCAGGTACTTGTAAGCGTGTGTTTGAAAGAAAGCCCGAATGTTTACTTTGGACTTTGGTTAGTCCATTAGGTGCAAATAGCATCATCAAAATTTACAATTTAGGGTTGGGCATATATATAGTTTGACCAAAATTGAAAGAGATTTTTTTGGTTTAGATTTTCGAATTAGGGATTGGTTCTAGATTTTACTTTTAAAATTTTCGGATTTTAAATTGAATTTTGGATTGAGGACTTTGGAGTTTGATACTCTTTATACATTATATCCCTGATCGTTAAACATAAGCCTATATATCTAATACTCCTTCCGTTTTATAATAAGTAATATTTTAGACTTTTCATTTTGTTTCAAAATAAGTAATGTTTTAGACGTTTCATTTTATTTCAAAATAAGTAATGCTTTAGGATTTTAAGGAAAAATTGATCTTATTCTTTCAGAATTACCCTAATTAACATAAGTCGAGAATCATTAAGTAGTTTTTTTAGGAAAGAGGTAAATTTAATTAGGGGTAAGTTAGTAAAATCACTCCTAAATTTTCAGGAGTGAACAATTCCTTAAATGATGTGCATAGGCTAAAAACATCTCGTATTATGAAATAGAGAGAGTACTAAGTTCAATATCCTATTAAATCAGTCAATATGCCTTATTAGGCTAATGAATAATGCAAACTAAGATGCATCTGATTGTAATTTTTATTGTCATTTGAAGAGCTGTGACCTTTGGGTCCTTAAGGAAACATATTAATTGATATTTAAATTGCATAGAGTTTATGAGGATTCAGTAATGGTTGACTTGAATATGAATTATTAGTAGTATGATATATCTTGAATGATTTTATATTTTATTTAGATTAGGAATTTTCTTAATAAGGATCTCATTGCTTGAATGAATATCTTATTTGGATGATTGCGGTGGGAATGAGAAATTATCAAGGCAATTGACAGAACACTGATGAGGCTATTGTGCATAAGTATTTTCAGCTTGTACTCTGTCAAATTCTAGTATAGTTTAAGATATCGCCCACAGAAACTGAAACCACCTGAGCTACAGATTTGTATTATCTTTGTTGCTATTTGAGAGAATCAAATTGATGAAAAAGGGAGTTGTTTAAAAGGCTTAAAACTAAAATAACAAACACAAGCAATATTTTTGAATGGATTATAATAAAAGACAGATGTTGGGATATTTTGAATCGGAAAGATAAAATCATTATAATAAAATCAAAAGTTTATTATGTATTTCCCTATTCAATGATATGACCGCTTATTTCTAGTACCACCATATAAAAATAATCAATCAATAACACCTCTTTCGATGAGTGTAGTTAATTGATTGACAGTGAAATAAAGACATTGTTTAAAGAATATGGTAATTGCTTATTTCTAATTCAACCACTCCATATAACGACAGTATGTGAATAGCATCACTCTCGCTCTATGAATTTATTGTTAGTTAGCGACATTAAACAATAACTTATTAATAACACCTCCTTCGATTTGTGTAGTTAACCAATTAAAGTAATAGCTTCAAATAAGAATTATCTTAGTTGAGAGCGCCAAGTGAACAAAAGCCTCTTTCGATTAGCATTTGTTAAATCAAAAAACTTATTTGAGTCAATCCCTTCGTGATAATTTAAGAATAAAAGGAATGAGATAAAAATGATTTAAATCAATAAGATTGTTTAAATCATTCTCTTCTCCAAATAAGAAATAAAATAACAACATAATTTTTTGTTAAATAGATATAATTAGTATCAGACACATTGGTGTATAAAGGTGATAATGAGAAAATCTCAATATAAGAAGACAATAAAATATAGATATTTATTACAATAACTTGATCAAGCTTCATCTAGTATCCCAACAGGAAGAAACTATTCCATTATGGAGAAAAAATAAAATTGATAAATATATTAAACAGAAAAATTACAAAGACAAAAAGAAAAGATGAGAAAGAAACCAAGATTAATTTTTATGTCTTGCTCGTTGATTCTACAATTGAGAACAACTTCCTCTACTTATAGGAAAACAAGCTTGGCTTACAAGTTCATAAAAGAAAAGCTAAAACAAATCAAAATTTGTTAAGCTAAAACAAATCAAAATTTGTTAGCCACAAATAGGGGTGTTCATAGGTCGGTTTGGATCAGTTTTGGTTAAAAGCAAAACCAACCCATTCTAATCGGTTTTTAAAATACTTAAAACCAAACCAAACCAAATATAATACATATCCATCAGTTTGGTTGTAGTCGATTTGGTTCGGTTTGGGTCGGTTTTCCGGTTTTTAGAAAACTAACGTTATTTCCCCTTTTCATGTTTTTTTCTTACAATTAGGAGAGAATTTTCTATCATTTTCCAACTTATAATTCGTTAATACCCTTTTATTGTGGTAGCTATAATATTCTCGGATTATGGAAGAAATATAGGATTTAAAAGTTTTAATTAAGTGAATAAAGTTTATAAGAAATACAAAAAATAAATATAGGTAAATTTCAAAGTTGTTTCTTTGACCAAAAGAGTTTGAATTCATGGATTTGTTTATAGAAAAGGGCTTAAGGTATAAAGTTCAATAGCCTATTAGAGTAAATAATTTTTTTATTGAAAAAGTATAAAAATTATTTAAAAGTATTAATAAAAAATAATATATTGTATGTATATAAATAATAAAAATTATGTATAAAATTTGTCGGTTTGGTTCGGTTTTTTCTTTGGTTCACTTTTCGTAAAACCAAAACCAAACCAAATATTATCGTTTTTTAAAAATTTAAAACCAAACCAAACCCAATCCAAATAAATATCGATTTCTTTAATCGGTTTGGATTGGTTTTTAACCAAACCGTGAACACCCCCAGCCACAAAAATGATTTCTTGGAGCCAAAGAATTTCATAGGCACATGCCTAATTGAGATAGACCCACAAATATGAAGATGATTTGTGCAACGGTGGATTTGTCATTCTTGTCTTTTAGCTTCTTTGCTTATATGCGAGAACACGATATAATTATTAGAATATTTTATTTAAAATATATAGTTTATAGTATATAATATATGAATATTTTATACTCATCAAATACTTTATTAGAATTTTCATTTTTGTAAGAAGAAGAAACTTAACTTATAAGTTCAAAATCGAAAATCTGAAATAACCAAATCGATTAGTCCGAAACCGGACTTAAGAAACCGATCCAATTTGAACTAATTTAAGATTGAATTTGAATGTTAGTTCTATGAATCTAAAGACCAAAATCTAAACCGGAGGTATATATCCAATCTGAACAGCATAAACGACCATCCCTAATAATAAAAAATAGGAATAATTTCAGAAACCTCCCTCCCAGTTTGTCTTTATAACATTGACCTCCTTTGTAGTTTGATATATTACACTTACCTCACTATTTTGATTTTCTTCTAACAATACTTGATTTAATTGACGAAATTTTGTAGTATTCCGATATAGATAAATGAAAGAATAGATATGCTTCTTTAGACTTGGATTCTGAATCACATAAAGTGGAAATAAAAGTGATTTTAAATAGATTTGAAAGTATTTTTATATGTCATACTAGTATACTAACCTTAACCTCAGTAAATCGATGAAAAAATATTTGTTTTTATGAAGCAGAGCTAACCTAGCGGTAAATCTCTTAATGCCACATGTTTACACTTTGCATCATCATAATTCATATTTGTAAAGTAATCTTTAGGAATACAAATTGCACTTAACTATAGCACATCAGCTTTCATAGCTCAGTTGGTTAGAGCACCCGTTTAGTAAGCGGGAGGTCTTGAGTTCAACTCTCAATGAAAGCAATATTGTCTCTTTTTCCCCCCTCTCTTCAAACGGCTAAGATTTAGTAGGCGCTTGTCCTGAAAAACCAAATATTTTTCAATTTTTTTTTTTTTTTTTGTCCTGAAAAACCAAATATTTTTCAATTTTTTTTTTTTTTTTTGGAATTTGAAGTTGGAGTTGAGGTTGAAGTTAAAGTCGTTTTTGGTTATAGCTATTTTTTTCCCAAATACAATTTTAAGTTGTATTTGAAGTTTTCATGGCCAAACGCTGATTTTCTCTTTTTCCCCCCTCTCTTCAAACGGCTAAGATTTAGTAGGCGCTTGTCCTGAAAAACCAAATATTTTTCAATTTTTTTTTTTTGGAATTTGAAGTTGGAGTTGAGGTTGAAGTTAAAGTCGTTTTTGGTTATAGTTTTCCCCCTTTTTGGTTAAGATTTAGTTTGAAAAAACCAAATATTTTTTCAAAGAATATTTGGTTGTTAAAGAATATTTGGTTGTTAGAATGTACTGAAAGTGAAAACAAGATTTTAGCTATTTTTCAAATTCCAAATACAATTTTAAGTTGTATTTGAAGTTTTCATGGCCAAACGCTGATTTTCAAATAAAGTGAAAAAAAATTTCGAAACAAAGTTAAAAATTCTCATGACGGGTCGTACAACAAGGATAATCAGCAAAATTGCTATAGTGCGAAGAAGCAAAAGATTAAAAGAAAAGGTTACACACTCTAAGCGTAAAAGCGGGAGAGAACTGAGGAACAATGATCGTTCTAAATTTCTAATGATGATTTTCATAATTTTTTTTAATTTTTTCTAGAAGCAGGAGAACAACTAGTCTGCTTTTAGGCATAGAACATAAAAAAATTCACTTTTAAATTACATTAATTTTGGCTTCTTGATTTTTTTCCTTGAACATGTGAATTTGGCAATTAAGTTAATATGAGTATGAACTTTACAAGTTTGATCGTGATATATGATCTCACTATGACTTGATCTACTTTTGTATGATATTGCATATTGATTTGACTAATCCATGGCTTGGGAAGAAACCTTGATATGATAATAACAAATACACACAATATCTTAATCTTCGAGATAATACTCAAAATACCCCCCAACGTTTGACCAAAATCCCAACTATACACCTAACCTCTGCGTTGGTCCTATTACCCCTCCGGATAATTTTTTTTCAGTATTAAAATGCTTCTTTTTTGCTGATGTGGACAAGAGCGTGAATACACCGCTCAGTGGCGCGTTATAGCTTTTAAAAAAAAGATTCGACGTGTTTTGGATTAACCTGGATTGCCACGTAGATGCCACATAGATAAATTTAAATTCCCTCCATTTTTAGGTTACTTCATCTTCTTCTTCACCCTATTTAATACCCATCTCCATTTTTTTTTTTTGTCAAAATAATACCCATTATAAATTTAGAGCTAGAATAATCACTGTTTTCCCAAATCAAATTAAAAAAAAAAAAAAAAAAAAAAAAAAATGAAAATCAAAAAAAAAAAAAAAAAAAAAGGTTGAAAATCTAATATTGTTAAAGAAAATCTGATTGGAAGTTGCTTGTTTGGAGTTGCTACTTGTTGCTTTGTTGAGTTGTTTAAGCACTAATTTTTTGAGTTGATTTGGGGAGAAAATTAAACTCCATTGCTAGAAATTTTGGAGAAAGCTATGAAGAACACCAAGTGGGTTTCTTTAGATTCTTGATTGTTTGATCAAATTAATGGATGAACTTTGTTTTACTTGGTGTTAGGAAGCTTCTTTTCACATTTGGGTTTTTTTGGATCAAATTTGAGGAAGTTGGTGTGATTTTTTTTTTTTCAACTCCTAATGAAGAAGGTGATGATGATGATGAAGACGATGATGATGATGTTGATGAAGATGATGATGAAGATGAAGGAGAATTGGGTATGGGTTTGATTCTCATACTAAAAATGGAATAAAAATCGAAACATTTTTTTTTTTTTTTTTGAAGAAGAGTAGATGGATGGAGGAAGGGAAATTAATAAAAAAATGGGGGAAAATTAAAGATGTGGCACGTGGGCCGAAGCGTGTGGACAAACACTGTTAATAATTGGGGGTTATATATTGGGATCGCCACATCAAGCAAAAAGTGATTTTAATGTTGAAAAAAATTGTTCAGGGGGTAATAGGACCAACGCAAAGTTTAGGTGTGTAGGTGGGATTTTGGTCAAACGTTGAGGGGTATTTTGAGTATTAGCTCCTTAATCTTCCATAATATTTCATTTATCTATATCGGACCAACTAATTCAGAATTAGTAATCTGCTAAGTTTTCTTTTATTAGAGAATAACCAAAATTAATTAGGGAAAGAATTTTACATCTTCAATTACCCCTATATATCTTTAACCATTTTAGCCTTTTTATTTCCTTCTTTTTCTCAAACTTTTTACTTTTGAGAAGAGTAAAAATTGTTGAGAGATACACTCCAGAGACACACTCCAAATAGTTTGCTTGAAATTTTGAAGTCACCTAACCAATATTTGTCGTTTACCACGAATTCGACAAGCCAATCAGGTCACTCTCAACTAGTCAAAAAATATTATACATAAAATGACTCAGATTGGTTTCAACCAAAAACCAATAAGGTGTTCTAGATGATGCCGACAAAAAATTGGGTCACCATTGACGGATTGAAATTGTATACAATGACCAGATTGGTTTAATTATTGCTTGAGGAATCTCAATTAAATCTCATGAACATCTCCCCATAAAATTTCTCAGATCGCTATACCAAATGGTTTTCTTTATTATATAAACAGTTTACCATGGTCTTTTTTTAAAAAAAAATAAAAATTGACGGACACAAAGTTTTAGAAAATAAGGAAAAAATTGGATCGTGTTAAACTATAGATGTGTATAATATGATAATATACCTTTTGAATCTTATGTTCTTAAACACGCAGGTAAGATGCTTGAATTAATAAATTACTAATAATAATATTTTTAGTCCCTCAATTATGGATAAATTTTGATTTTGATCCTTGTGATATATGACTCAACACATTTAACCTTCAATTAATTAAAATATGTCATTTTGGTCCCTTTATGTAGAAAATATGCTATATTTAGACATATTATTAGAAGCATATTATCCTAAAATATAGAGTAACAATACTAACTTAACATAATATATAGGTAATTAAATGGTACAACAGTTAGTACTTCAAGAAATTTGTGATTATTCACAAGCGCAAAGGGATCAAAAATGCACATTTCAAGTGATTATAGTTAAATATCACAAGAATTAAAATCAGAATATAGCAATAACTAGCGGAACAAAATTGTTGTTAATCCTGTAAAAATGACTTTATTTTCTTAACTGATTAAAAAGGAAAGTAAGAGTGCAAGACGCATATATTGAAACTGGGGAAGTAGAAACTATTTAAGGCCTAAACCATATACTCTTTTTTCTCATATCTCAGTTCCAAGTCTTAAAACCAAGAGAACTTTTTTTTTGTTCCAATGGCTACCAATTTATCAGACAACAGTGTTCTTCATCTTAATGAAGTGATTGTAGCTATGGTTCCATGGCCAGAACACGGCCATCTCAACTTACTCTTCTATTTAGCTCGAATCATCGCTTCCCAGAACATTCCTGTACACTTCCTCTGCCTTGCTGCTAGGAACCAAGATTTGAAAAAACGCCTCCAAGGTGGTCTCCAAACCTCTGTTGAAAACCTTGGAAATTCAAACATCCATTTCAATGACCTCTTAGTACACTCTTCTCCTACAGAGACAAAAGATGTTTTCTTGGAAAGACTAGGTGAGACTATTTGCAAAACATGTCATGAACTATCGACCAATACGAAAAGATTGATCATGATTCATGACTGTTTAATGATAAGTTACATAGGTGATCATTTGCATCTAATGTCCAACTTCAAGTGTTATGCTTTCCACCCCACTTCAGCTTTCACTAGGTACTCTTCACTCAGACAAACTATTCATATAGTTGATGAAGATCACGACGAAATGATTCAGCAACTTGGTGAGGAGTTCCCAACTGTGGAGAGTACTTTTGGTCCAAATATGGCTGAGTATGTGGGAAAGGAACTTAAATGGAAGCACAACTCTGGAGATATCATTAATTCCTGCAGAGAATTGGAAGGCAACTTTATAGATTCACTTGCTAAGGCAAAAGAGAATACACCATTGTGGGCTTTTGGTCCATTTAACATGCTGCCTGAATCACTAGATTCACTTTCTATTTCTGGCAACAAAAAGACTAGCCATAAATGCCTGGATTTTCTCGACAAGCAAGATGTTAATTCAGTAATATTCGTTTCGTTTGGAACAACCACTACATTACCACAAGAGCAAGTGAAGGAGCTAGCGCTTGGTTTAGAACAAAGCAACCATAAGTTTCTATGGGTAATAAGAGAATCAGATAGAAGGGTAGACATGGAGAATAGTGAAGAAAGACATGAGAAAATTGAACTGCCAGAAGGGTTTGAAGAAAGAGTGGAAGGAAGAGGAATGGTTGTGAGAAGTTGGGCGCCCCAATTGGAAATCTTGGGGCATCTGTCTACTGGCGGGTTTTTGAGCCATTGTGGATGGAATTCTTCAATGGAGAGCATTAGTATGGGAGTTCCAATGGCAGCTATGCCAATGACTGTTGACCAGCCATATCACACTTTGTTGGTAACACACGTGTGGAAGATTGGAGTCTCAGTGTGGAGTTGGGCTCGTAGGAAGGAAATAGTACCAGCAACAGCGATTGAAAAAGCTGTCAAGACTTTGATGGGAACACCAGAAGGGGAAGAGATGAGGCAGAGGGTGGTGGAGTTGAGAAACAAGATCAAGCAGTCTGTTAGTCATGGAGGACTTGCACACAAGGAGATGGAATCTTTCATCTCTTATATTACCAACAACTAACTTCTATCCCTCAGTTTGTAGTATGTTGGATTTGGCTTGTATGAATTCTCATACTTTATGATGTTTTACTTTAGCGTCTGTTTTCGAAATAAGACCTTTGCTTAATCTTCTGATCTTTGTATTCAAATTGAAAGAGGTGATGTTTCCTTTGTCATCTTGCTTTAGCGCATACATGTTGGAATAGTAAAAGGGTTTTCGTAAGAAAATGAATGTCCACTTCTTAGTGAGTTTTGTTATTTAAATAATGCACTTGATAGGAAATAAGAAAGCAATGGAAGAGGGGATTTAAGAAAATGAGAGGTATGAAAATGACAAGAGTTGCAATTGGAATTGACAAAGGAAGAATTTCCGGAAGTAGTTATTATTATAATTCTAAAAAAGTTATTCAACTACATACTTCCTGTAACAACAGAAATAACCAAATCAGGAATAATACATGCCACATTTACCATAAATATCATCTCGATAGCTTTTGTACTTGAGCTAGTAGTTCAGGAATATATT
>NC_081345.1:25870914-25876834 GCF_029784015.1 Lycium ferocissimum | reverse complement strand
TACCAACCACCTTACCACCACTCAACCCACCCTCAACCACCAAACCCCAACAGCTCCCACAACCCCACCCACCTTCCCCCACTCACCACCCTTCCACCATTTTTTTTGGGGTTTTCTACACTACCAATCCCCCCCCCCCCTCCAATTTTTTTTTTCTATTAAAAAAAAAGTTTTAATTTTTTTTTTTGTTTGGTTTTTTACACCAGCCATCCCCTCGAGGCCCCAACACCCCACCACACGACAACCCCCACCAAGCCCCAACACCCCATCCTAAAATATTTTTTTTAAAAAAAAAGGTTTTGAAAAGTTTGTTTTTATCTTGGTTTTCAACGACTCCCAACACCCCCCTGGCCCCCCTCCCCCCGGAGCCCCAACACCCCACCACCTCCTCCAAAAAAATTGATTTTTTTTTTAAGTTTTGCATTTTTTTTCTCTTTTAATTTTCTACACCCACGGACCCTCTCTCGCCCGCACCCCCTGATTATCTCATATTTATTTATTACCTTTATAAAAATTTATAAAAATGAAAAGTTTGTGTGGTTAAATTCATAGGTAGGATTGATAATTTTTTTTCCATATTTTATAAAAGTAAAAAAATAGAAAGAAAAATTTGTGTGGTTAAATTTGGTGTGCATGACGGGTGGGTAGGTGGATGGGGTGTGAAGGATGTGGTCAGCGGGGGTAGATGGTGGGAGGTGGGATTGTCAAAGGCAAGAATGGGGCGGTTGGAGTGATGCATGGGTGGTATTTTTCGAAAAGTGTTTTCCGCCAACCAATTGAATATGAGAAAATAGAGAAAAGGCCATAAATAGTCCCTTATCGAGGGGAGTAGGGTAAAATGGTACCTTAACTATACACTTACCGATATTAGTCCTTTAACTATCCAAAAACTTATCAAATTTGGGTCTCGAGGGTTTTTTTATACAAACAATGTACAAACTCATAAATCTTCGTGAGATTAATCATTAAACTATTCCCTCGCACCTATGTTTCTCTCTCCCCTCGCTTCTTTTTCCTCAAGTTCCTTGTGTTAAAAAAAAAAAGAGGGGTGGGTCGCTCTCGAGTCTCTAAAATTCGAAAAGACAAACTCTGCACAAAATTTCAGAACCATTCTTCTCAAACACTACTAAAAAACGGTAAAATCGATGAAAAAAACCGACAGGTTGTCGGTTTTTTCAATAATTTTTTAAATCTTTTTTTAAGAAAACTTGATGATCGCGTAGATTATATTTTGCAAAAAAATGCATGAAAAAATATAATTATTTGTTATATTATTTTCTAAAATAAACCGATGAGTCCGTCGGTTTTTTATTTTTATTTTTTATTTTTTTTATAAAAAAAAACCGACGAGATGGAGTCCGTCGGTTTTTAAAGGAAAAGACAAGATAAATTAAATCAATGTACGTATATGAACAAAAAATATCGTTGGTCTAGTGGTAAAGCCCTTTAATGCCAAGGAACATGCCGAGTTTGACTCTAAGTTCCTACATTTCATTCTTTAATTTCCAAAAAAAAAAAAAAAAACGACGTGAGACCGGCTTTTTTTAATTTTTTTTTTAACAAAACCGACGGTCAATTTTAACCGATACACCGTCGGGGCACGAAACGCGAGAGAGAACTTGAGGAAAAAAGTTAAGGTTAAAGAATGAACTTGAGGTTAAAGAAGTAGAGAGAAATATAGGTCCTTAATTTTCGATTAATCTCACCTAGAACAGACACGCCGTTTGTATAAAAAAAAAATAGATGGAGACCAAATTTGATAAATTTTTTTGATAGTTAAAAGACTAAAACCGATAAATATATAATTAACACTATTTGCATCTACCCCATGTAGCAAGATATTTACCGCCTTTTCTCTGAGAAAATAAATAGAAATTCACTTATTTTTCAAAATGAGTGAATTTTCTTCCTTAAAGCACAAAACTTTGAATAAATTACCAGGAATATCAGCTATTCGGGGTTCAGTATGGCGCCCATTACATATAACTACAGCATCATACTCCTCCTCATTAGCAAACACAACATCATTCTCTCTTTTTCTTGAACTAACCTTCCATTTTCCATTCTCCAACAACCCTACATATCCAACTTCAGTTCCAAACCTCACTAGCCCAATAAGCCCAAAATGAGCGGCAAAATCATTCAAATAGTCCAACACTTCCTTATGGCCCGGAAAACGTCTCGAGTCCCTATCGTCCTTTTTCGTGGCTACGAAAGGGTAGTCACGAAAACCCATTACTTCCCTAGGAAGGTTTGTCCTAAGTGATGAATAAAGACTTGAATGAACAATTTTCCGGTTGGGGTCGACCCCTATTGGGTCGGAGTCTGTGGATGCAGTGTATATCCATATGCCTCCTAGTTGATTTTCGCGCTCGAAGACAACTACATTGTGACCTTCGCGTTGGAGTTCTCGGGCTGTAACCAGGCCCGCAGCACCAGCCCCGATAACAGCAACGTTCTTGGATGTATTTTGAGGCATTGAAAAGAATCCGAAGTTTGAAGCAAGCTATTCGAATTTAGCAAGCAATGGAGAATGCTAAGGAACGAAATGAACTGGACAGACTTACTACTACAAGAACTCAATATAGAAGAGAAAGAGACAGATTACTATTGATCAAATTCTCAAATGAGAGGAAAAGTTAGTTATAAACTAAGGTTGTGGGGGGAAATGTCTAATCACGTGGGCTAGTACAGTATGTGACTTTTAACTTATCTTCTGTCTGATTCAGTGAATCGTGCCTTAAGTTTGACCAATGAATTAAAACGGTCCTTTAAAAATCAAGTGGGGCACGAGTAGACCTTCAAGTAAAGAAAATTGGTGCACGTTTTATTTAGCAAAAGATGTAGAGATTTGAAGAAAAAATGAACAAGAAAAAAACACAAATAAGAAATAAGAATAATTAATTTGAAAATGAATGTAAATGCAACATGTAGGGCTGGGCATAAACACTGAAAATCGAAAAATCGGACAAAATCGAATTAATTCGATTTTTCGGTGTTTCGGTGTTTCGGTTCGATTTCAATTTTTTTTTTTTTTTTTAAAATAACAAATTCAATTTTTCGGTGTTTCGGTTTAAGCTTTTGCTCTTTCCTGTTTATAACTCATGAAATGGTTGCAATTGAGACAGCATCCAATTCTTCAATGGCCACTGCATGCATAAAAATATTTCTAAAAAGGATACTATTTGCCATAACTTACAACAACAATGCTCTCAATCAACCCATTTTAGCTAACGGCACTGTATAGTGATGAGTCTAAGATTATTCCACCACTTAACCATTACTATTATATATTACTAATTGTTTATCTAAAATAGTTGCAAGTTGCATAGAGCATATTCTATATATAATAAAGGCTGGTTTCAACATGGCTGCTTAGTGCCATTTTTAGAAAATATTGAGGGCAGTTTGGTGATTGAGCAGCACTTCTTACACAATTTGCAAGATTAGCTTGCTTGGGAAGGCTGTCGTCCATGCTTTATATTTAAACCAGATCAACAACTTCATAAATGTCCATTCTTTCCTATTAAATTACAGATTATGCTCTTTTGGTTTCAACACGGCTATGTTGAAACTTGAAAAGTCATTAAATATGGTTGGGTCATTGAACTTTTCAAAGTGACATGTATAACACAACACGGGCTCAAACTTTAGTGGGACCTAAGTCTAATTTCCTCCTTGTATGTTCCATTTGAACCTGGTACCTCTATATAATTATCTATACTATGTCTATATTAAACTTTTCAAATCTATTATAATTAAGTAATTTAAAAAGGTGGTAATTCCTATTAATTAATCGCCATTTAATAATAAAAGTATATTTATAAATACATGCTATATATTTCTTTTACTTTTCTTATACCAAAATAGCTCATTCTTTATTTGTCTATTTTAGCAAATCAAGAGAGATTTATTATTTTCTTTCAATATTACCCTTATCATTAAGTAACTACATAAAGTACTAATAGTCAAATTTAAAATTTTAATATATAATTAATAAGGTTAATTTAGTAAAATATACCCCTAATAAATACTTTCTTAAGGGAAATATCAAGTCAACATGGGCCAAATAAAACGGAACAGGAGTGAGTATTTATTAACTTGATGTAAATACCGAATACGAATGACATTTTACATTTGTGATGGGTAGACAAAATTCACACTTAAATAATGTATAACAATTCACTATTCTTTTACATGCAAAACAAATCAGCCAGTATATAATTAAGTCTATTACTAACATGATTGATTATTACATATGCGAGAAATGGTTTTTTAGGCCATAATAATTTTTTTTTTAGTTTTATGACCCTTTTACAAGAGATCTTCATTTTTTATACTTAAGAGATCTTAAAAAAATACATAAGAGATCTGAAAAAGTCATTTTCTTCTATTCAAATTGTAACAGGGCAAGCTATGTTATTTCCTCATTGGATAGCAGGTTTTCACGGAAAATATTATTGGATCTCTTTGAAGTAGCTTCTTCATGAAAGGACGTCATCCGTCTTTTATTATGTGTATGTTCAAGGATATATGAAACCTATTGTTGTATGTGCAAAAAAAGATCAATACCATTTGCTTAGAGGCAAACAAGTTAACACAAAGACCAAACGCGAGGCACCCTGTGAATAATGTTCTACTTTATTTACCTCCTTTTATGGGTATTATATGTAACGTTAGAATGGTTTTACTAGATGGTGTACTAATGTCCTTTTGGACATATTCTACTATCTAATAAAAAGGGATAAGCACACAAGAGATCAACATGCCTGCTTGGTATTTTAGGGACATTTCAGTCATTTCATCCTAAATGGAGAAATGTGATTGGCTAAAAAGATATCTTACTGTAGCTAAAATATAGATATTTGAGTGACTTGACTAAAAAAGAGTGCACGTAATAGAGGATAGAGAGAGTTACGATATTCTTTTGAATTAAAAAGAAAAATAGATAATGATGACTTGAAAAACTAATTTGTAATTGTTTTGCATGGATGATTGAGTGTCTTGGTTGAATATCATGCGAGATGACCCATGTAATAAAGGCAACTTATTTAATAATTGTTAAACGTAATTGCATATATCAAAGTCATTGGGCACGTGCGTTTTGCTTTGTGTTTATGATAATCATAATCTTTTTCATGGACCCTGGCGGCTTTCAATTTACTATATTTTTGTTTTTAGGTAATGTACTTACTTCTTGAAAAAAAGTTATCTGTTTGTTTACCTAAAAAACGGTTTTGTTGAATTTGTGTTCGTAGTTAAGGACACGAGGATCAAAGTGACCAAAAAAGTAATATAATTTGCAATTAAAATCGATATGAACGAAATATAAGAAAAGTAAAATGATTAAGAATAGCCTGAGCATTGACGTAGCTCCGGAATGGTTGCTCTGATTACGTTATCGATTCGGACTTTGCTAGATCGAAGAACAGTAAAGAAAACTAAAGAAAAATGAAAGTGTGTAATATTCGCTGTGTATATCTCTTGAATTTCGTGTCCTCTACAATGAAATGATAAGCCCTATTTATACTTGGGCTAAGGGGTACACATTCCTTGAATTATGCCCTCATTAATAATATGAATCAACGCTGTCACGACCCAATTTTGCTAAGTCGCGCGGGTACCTATTATTTCCCACCTCGGTAGGTGAACCCTTTTCCAAATCATCAATTTAAACCACAATAAAGTAAATAGAGCAGGATAAGTAGAAGCCTGAAATCATAAATAACCATAAATGCGGAATATAAATAAAATCCTCAAGGAACTGGTCTGACTCGTACAAGAGCAATTAGGGTGGGCATTCAGGCCATCGGATTGGATTTCAAAATTTTGGTTTGGATTCTTGGTTTTTGGATTGAAGAAATTACAATCCAAATAAGCTCGGATTGGATTGGATCTTTTAAGTTCGGTTTGGGATTAA
>NC_081345.1:25856172-25870814 GCF_029784015.1 Lycium ferocissimum | reverse complement strand
TGAAACTTTTTGGGACATAATGATATGGGTAGAGTTGAATATAAGGTATAAATTTTTTGAATTTTCGGATATCCGAATATTCATAGTACTAAATCCAATATCCAATCCGAAATCCATGAATTTAAAAAATAAAATCCGCAATCCAATCCATAATCCAAAAATCCAAACCAAAAATTTAAAAATTCGAATTTCGGGTTGGCCCAAACTATGCACATCTGTCTTAATGGAAGAAAATAAAGTCAGGGATAGAGGAGTCTCCGGGCCGTGACTCGTCAGATGCTCACCCTCGATACTCGCAAGCCAAGCCTCAGAAATCAGTCTCGAAAGTAGAAGCGGAACCTGTCTCAAACTCTACACCCCAAAAAAGAGTGTAGCAAGGTAGCATCAGTACAAACAATATGTACTAAGTAGGCATCATAGGCCGACAACAGTTAGTTAACATACATAAAGAAAGGGACTGAAGAATATGTATGGTCACAATCAGGTATACACACCACACAGTCCAAGAATGACAACTCAAGTACATAAGGATAAATAACCGATCATAGCCTGTGGTGAAACACCTAAACACAAGTCTTGCCAAGTTTTTTCACGATTCCACAGAATAACTATACACACTAGCACAACCAACAATGTCACTCCGGATCCTCAAGTCTCAACCTAGGAGAAAGTCTCTACTCCTCGTGTCCGATTAATTTCTGAATATATTTTAATCAGGCACACGACAATCTCATATCAGTAACCAATCAGGAAGTCAATAATCATGAATACCGTACGGTACAATAAATAACCACTACCAGAATCAGATGTATGAGTGAATGAAATATGAATGCAATGCAATGCAATAATACACACATGCTTCGGGCGGGCGATGTCTACACTCCGACAGTCATGACCCATGGGGGACCAGCGAAGTCCATGGACCTGCTACAGCGCATAGCCTGATCCAAGTTAGTGTTGTGAAACGTGCAACGCAAACCCAGTCAGTGTTGCGGTACGTGCAACCCGGTCCAATAAGTGTGTGTGTGTGTGTGTGTTGTGGCGCGCAACCCGATCCAAATATATGTGTATGAATGCATGCATAATATCAATGCCAACAAGAGTATATCAATGACAATTGTGCCATACCTGGACACATATCCCAATCTCAATTCCTTTCTCTTCACAAGTCAATAACCAAAAACTGAGTGATACGGGTTCATAATCATGAATAAGTCACTAATTATTCATATCAGGGTATCATGGAAGATGAGATTGAGTACACTGCATAATATCAATGAATGAAGACAACATATCTAATCAATCGTGCCACACATGGACACATCTCTCGATATCAATAACAAGTGAAGTTCTTTCCTTTGGCCAAGATAATACAAATAAGTGAAGGATAGCCATATCTCAAACATAATAAGGCGACTAAGTATCTAATCCCAATATATGTATAAATGAGTGTATGCATGATAACAACGCCAATAAGAATATAAGAATCAATCACGTGGAGACAAGACTACAAATGACAATAAGGTAACAAGCCATAGTCAACAACAATACCAACCTAAGAATACATCCCAACTTCATACCCGAAGGTGTAACATGCTGTCTCCGACAATCACTAACTCTACATATGATTTACTAACCGAAGTCTAACTATAAGGTAAGACGTAACCTACTTGGAATGCCGAACAGGAGCCTCGAACAATCAAACCTTAGCCTTGCCTTTTCGTTGCGCCTCCAAATACTCAATTATAAACGTAATCTAGATTAGAAACCATAAGGAATAATACCAATATTGCTAAGCTTCTAATTTAGGTTAAATCTAACTTGTGGAAATTGAAGAAATGGGCCCACAAGGGTAAAACGGGAAATTCTAAGGTGGAATATGCAATTCAAGTCTAGATGATCAAAACCCACTAATCAATTGCTAGATTCAAATTTAAAGTAAAATTTTCAATTTTGAGTATGAATCCTAACTTTTTAATGCACAAATTAACCTCTAATAATGGAAGACATAAGCTTAACAACAACGAATAAATCAGAATCTAAGGTTATACTATCCAATTTCATCAACAAATTCTATTTAGGAAGTCTAAACCCCATTTTAGGAATTTATCATAAAACCCGACTTCCCCTCTGCGATTCTAGTATTTTCTAGCATGGATTAATGATTAAGGAAGGTAAGTGATGAATTCTAAGACAAGAGATCTTACCTCTATGAAGATTCAGTCCCCAAGCTCTCAAAATCGCCCAAGTATGCTTAGAAAAGGATGAAATGAAATGACAAGGGTTTAAGGGTTTTTAACTTAGAAAAATATCGAAAGCGCGGTCACGCTATGAC
Organism: Lycium ferocissimum; assembly: GCF_029784015.1. NCBI lineage: Eukaryota > Viridiplantae > Streptophyta > Magnoliopsida > Solanales > Solanaceae > Lycium > Lycium ferocissimum. The sequence continues at coordinate 25,868,479 of NC_081345.1, read as the reverse complement.
AGTATGGGTAAAGCTACGGCGAACCCCGCCACGGCGGACGCGGCCGCTATGGCGCCTAAGCTAAAGGTACACAGACCTCGCTATGGCGGCATCATGACCTCCACAACGTGCCCGCCACAGCAGATAACTGTCCACTGGGGCGGTACGCCTCGAATCCCCTTCGACCGCTACATCGATCTCCCACTCGCTATAACGAGACCGCTGCAGTGAGTCTGGAGCCGCTACAGCGGATACCAGGCACAAGATTTTTTCTGGTTTTTGACAAATCTCAACCCAAAAGCCGATTATCACCCGAGGCCCCACAGATACAAAACAAACACGCACACACATAAAAACGCGCTACGAACTCACCTGTGGCCTTGGAATTCCCAACGGAGGTCTATTTGACCAAGTCAACCCCCCAATGGCCAAAAGCTAACTATTGGTCAGATGTTTTTCACTCAAAGGCTCAAATTTTCAAAAGTCATACTAAAGCTCGCCCGATGACCTCAGGAACCGTGCCACCTATCTCCGCGGGTAAAATTAGTACTGATAGGGCTCGGGAAAGGGTTAACGGGGGTAAATGGGTCATGATCGCTATAACAACCGAACGGGTCGTTACATTAGATACCAATTAAACAATCGTCAGTCCTCGAACGAAGAAAAAGAATATGAACGCTGATGGTAACCAATGAATCATTATCATAACAACGCGAAAACCTCCATGACATGAAGTATGAAAAAATCATTGTCGAATCACCTTGTCAGTCAACACTTCCTCTAACTTAGTTAAAAGACCCAATTTCCATATTACCATACTCGAAATACTCTCACAACTGCTCCCCAATAAAAGAGCCGCTTTTTCGAAATTCGCTGATTCAACATAATCATACCTCTGAAAAGGATCAATAGGTCCCGCAAACATTTCTCAAAACAGCACAAACCTTTAGACATAAACACAATCATAGCCCACTCTGAACCGGTAAAATACTCTAATTTCGCTAACCTATCCTTCACCCTCCTCAAGTCGTTCTTCGCACGATCTCTTAGAAACACGTAAACATAAGCCAGAAGCCATGACTTACTCTTGCCAGAATATAATTCTTGCTTTATCGGAGCACTCTAAGCAATTCCATAAAACTGATCTTACTCACAGCCGACTTGGCTAGTTCCAAGTTTTCTTAAATTTTCAAATCACCATACTTGGAAGCATACCCACTGAATACCTCGCTGAGCCAATTCCGCGGGAAACCATTTGATTGCTCTAAAGACCTCTCGCAATCATAATACCTCCTCAAATCATTATCAAGCCCCGACATAAGCCATTATAACTGTCTGAATAATTAACCTCGTTAAAAGAGCATCAAGTCTACTCGCAAACCCTGATAAAGCTTGGTAAACCTGTCATACCTCAAATCTGAACTAAAACTGTCACGATCTAATTTGGCTAAGCCATGCGTAATTCTATCTTTCCCACCTAGGTAAGCGAACCCTCAACCTAACTAAAATAAGACATACATAAATAAATTGGTAAGCGGAAGAAAATAATCACGTTAGTCTTACGATAATAATATAGAGGAAAATGCAGAAATAAGAGATACACCCAGGGTCTGGTCTAAGCCATACAAGAGCATCTAAGTGAAAGTATACAAGTCTGGAATATAATAATACATCAAATCTATCTATGTCTCAGAATAGAAAAGTAAGACATAATAAGAGGAGTCTTCAAGGCAGTGAACGTCTCGTGCTCACCCTGTAAACTCAAGTAGTCCTGATAGCGACTATCAGCCATGCGAGACGGAAGAAGACCCAACCTAGAACTCTGCATTCATAAAAGAATGCAACAAGTGCAGGTCAGTACAAAACCACAGTATTGGTAGGTATCATAGGCCGACTGAGTATAGCTAACATAATCCAGACAATAAAGTAAGCTAGGTAGATAAATCAACAAGTATAAGTCAAATATAATCGGAAATAAGTACACATCATCGCCTAGGTGGAGCATCTAAACCCAAATGTGCCAAGTCTTAATATGTCCAATTCGAAACCAACATCACAAGTAAATGCCAAACCATCTCAATATAAGCCATGATGCAATGCAATGCAATAATGTATGAATGCAATTGCAATGCCATGCAATGCTGTGTACACATGTACTCCAGACGGAATACCTCCACGTCTCGGTAGCACAACCAAGGGTGACTCGCGAAGTTTAAGTGCTACTCGTCCCGAATCTTTGCCCAACAGACAGACAAGACTCCGAATCTTTGCCCACGGAGGGTTTTCACCAGCACCACCCTGGGGGACCCGCGGAGTCCATGTACTCACTTAATCTAACATTCCGAGACAAACATTGGATATCAGACTCTCATATCACTCTCATCCAAAAACTGAGCCCCGCTCATCACAGTGTTTCATCAAGTACCAATAATGTATCAACAATATATCACGAAGGATGAAAATGCGTGCAATGTATATGTCAACAGCAATAATCAAGTCAATATCACAAGTACCAAATATGGGTATGCCAACAATATCATGAAAGACTACACAAGTGATATAGGACTCTATCCTCGTATCAACATCAACCCGTAAGATACTACAATATCACAATCAAGATGGAACACCAGTTCCTAATATCTACTAACAACACGTGACATCAAGCCAACACAATAGAACAAGCAAGTTACTATAGTCATTACCTATCAACTCCATGCTAACCCATGCTAAATTCATTAACAAAATAAGATTTTATACTCACAAGTTCATTAAAGTAAAATAACCCAAAACCCACTTAGTTCTCATAACTTTAGGAAGATTCTAGCATGGATTAATGATAACTAAGTGAGATAATGAATCAAGATTAGGTAGAGAAGATGGATGAGTTTACCTCTAAGAGTTTGCCCCAAGAAACCTCTAGAAAAGCTCCCAAGATGAACCACTTTCGGAATAATAAATGAATGAAAATACTTGGGGTTTTATATCATTGAATACCCAGTTACTGCCCGTCGGCCGCTTTTGCCGTCGCCCGACTGCTTTTGTGGCCACCCAGCCGCTTTGGCGGCCACCAGACACTAGAATTTTTCTGGTGTCTTTCAAACTTGGAATCGACACTTGGAACCATCCCGGAACCTCCCGGACACAAACCAAATATGCAGATATATATAAAAATGCGCTACGAACGTACTCATGGCCTCAGAATTCCCTTCGGAAGTCTCGTTGACCAAGTCAACCCCTAATACCTCAAAAATAACTTTTCAACCCAAGTCCCAAAATGCACCCGAGTGCATTGGGAACTGAACCGAATATACACACAAGTTCTAAATGACTATCTGGCCCTCTCGAAATTGACGAATATCCGAAAAAGGTGAGTTTATCCAAAAGTCAACTATGAGTCAAGCAATTTTCACTTAAAAGCCAAATTTTCCAAAAGTCACATTAAAATTCACTCTAATGCCTAGGGAACCGTGCCACCTATCCCTGCGTGTCAAAATGGTACTAATAAGGCTCGAGAACGGGTCAACGGGGCAAAATGGTCAAAAATGCAATAACGACCGAACGGGTCATTACAAAAACTCATCGATTCCGTGAAGGTGATTTACTGGGAACCCATAAGTCCTCCTGGAGATACGAACACGGTATATCAAGTTCTAATAAAAATAACATTGACCTGAAATGAATGCATAACCCCTGAATATCATCAATAACCACTCGAACTGAATTCGAATTTTCGAAACCAATCACAGTCCTTCCACGCATCGGTGGCAGCCAGTTCTAATCTTTTTCCCATGCATAATAAATCATGTCTGTCACTCTCGACTCCAAAAGTTGAATCATATCCAAGCTGTCAACTGAGTACCGAAGGACTAAACCTTATGAATACAGCCTTTGAGTTTCTAAGCCTTTACCCGATACACACATCTGGTACAACCCGAACTTCTCGATGTTAATAACCTGCAGCCTCATATAATACTCCTTTAACTATCGAACCTCCCATTGTAATACCTTAATGCATCTATCACCATTTCGAAACCATTAAATCTCACCATCTCTTGCGCCAACCTAGCATAACTGTCTCCAAGTCCTTAATATCCAAAGGTATTCATCTAAGATAACCAGTTAATATTACTCGTAACATAAAACACTTACCACGAATACAGTCCCTTCTTGAGGATATAATTCTAGTCCTAGTCCTCACATAATAGAAATTTCTACAAATCCTTTCTCTTAACGCACACTAACTCATCCGTCGTGAGAGTGTTCGTAACTATCTACAAAGGCACCACGGAAGCCACTTCCTATAAACCTTAACATGTCGGTACCTGAATTTTGCTCCTCACTAGTCGATGATCACGAAACCTCACAGATTCTCATCATTTCACTTAATCCATTATATCACCCAGTCCTTTTCCTTAGACTCCCTTCTTTAAGCATACTCACGATCACACCTCAACTGAAATGTGTAAGAAAATAACAACGCAATCCGTATTGACCCACGTAATCCTGAAGATGTATCTCATTCTTACCGACTCTCGATCAGCTATACCTTTTCTTGACTTTCCAATTTCCCAATTCCTAATCAAATCACGATCATCGTTACCTTATCCATTTCTCGAACCCACTCAATAGAATACCGTATAATCATAAGTCTTGTAAACTAGCCGGGTCATTCCCGGATATAAAAGTATTCCACACACTGTGCAGACTAGAATTCTTTTAACGCATTCAACTCTAAACTGAATGCTCTCTGAATCCAGCATATTACATACACAATCCTACTAATGTCCCTACGTACCTCCACCAAAGTGCCTTTGCTTAAATTACCTTAACTCAATTTCCGAAATGTTCCCTACATCTCAAAATAATCTGAACCTCATCATTGATTTACCACTTCAAACGTCCTAATTGTCGGACCAGAACACCTTTAATCATTCGCGTGATTATCCCTTCCATTCGATCAACTCAATCTACTGACAATACTAGTAATAGTACGAACTAGCCGAAACTAACACAACATGTATAAGGCTCTCAACCCCAGTCCAATACTAGAGTCATTCTTACTAGTCAACCACTGGCCCACGACATAACCAAACATACCAACTCAATACTGATCCTTATGTCTATTCTATCAAGTATGACCATAACATAACTCTCAAATCGACTAGCTCTTGATTCCACGATATCTTTACCATTCCTCTAACACGAAGACCCGGTGAACACACCCATACTGAAATACCAGGACCACTGCTGCTAAATATCTTAATTCTTCACTCATTACAAGTAATCTTGCTTCTCCATCTAGAACTGATAACCACTTTCCTGAAAGGACCCACAAGCCACTAGCAATAAATCGCGTCGAAGCCCAACTTAACCTTTCATGGCCGAATATGAAATCCACTCTCGTACCAATTACAACCTTATTCTCACAAGCATGTCAGATACCAATTTTTCCCTTCCTGATGGCGGAGATTATTCTATCCAAGTCCTTTTTCTTACGCGTCCGTCCCATTAACACGAAAAGTACTCATACTAAATGTATCCTAGGAATCACACTTCGCTACACGTTATCCACAAAAGTCATCCTTTATGTTCTTTATTCTCAATTCCTCTTCTTTTTTACTCTCTATCACTATACTTTTGCCCAATCCGCTGATCCTTACCGAACTTACACTCGTCCCCTCATATCAACATCTAATACCCCGCCACTGATGAATCGTTGACCCGCCATAGGTACGCCCGTGCCATGAATAACTTCACAAAGCCTTGACTAAGTTTAAACTTTTCCCAGAACCAATCATATCATCGAACAAATCATTCTTGTCAAACCGAGAATGCACTTTTTCCCCTTTCGAGCAACCCAACGTTGAAAATATAGAGATTATTCGACCCTTTGTACCATCCTTCCCATTTCTCAAGAAACCCCCATAATAAACCAGTCTTAACCACAATGCCTCTCAACTGAATCCTTAAGCCATAACTAGAAGCTGAACTTGGTCACGCATCCGACTCAGGATGACACATCTCGTAACATACCAAGCCATGTTATAACGAAACCGCTCACATAAGAATTAAGCACGAGTTTTCACCCTTCGTGGTTGATTAAGATAAAGACATTCAGATACCAATTGAAATCGAGTAGATACCAATTCAAATAAAGTAGCACGAAGGAATGAATGAATTAGACATAAATGTCCAATAGCCTCTCGCCGATAGGTACGGAGCTCATCGTACCGCTTCACAAAAATCTACTAGACATGCTTTTGTACTTTCAGACCGGGTAACCTAGGGCTCTGATACCAACTTATCACGATCCAATTTACCTAATTCGCGCGGGCACCTACCATTTCCCACCGCGATATATGAACCCTTTCCCAAATTTTCAATTTAAATCACAATAAAGTAAATAGAGAAGAATAAGTAGAAGCCTAAAATCATAAATAATAAAAATTGTGGAATATAAATAAAATCAACAAGGAACTGGTCTAACTCGTACACGAGAAACTAAGTAATGTCTAGAATACACAAGTCTCAAATACTAAGCACATCTGTATGAATGGAAGAAAATAATGAGACAAGGATAGAGGAGTCTCCAGGCTGCAACTCTTTAGATGCTAACCGGCGATACTAGTAAGCCAAGCCTCGAAAATCAGTCCTGGAAGCAGAAGCTGAACCTGTCTCAAACTCTACAACCCGAAAAGGAGTGTAACAAAGTAGCATCAGTACAAACAACACGTACTGAGTAGGCATTGTAGGCCGACAACAGTTAGTTAACATATATAAAGAAAGAGACTGAAGAATAGATATGGTCACAATCAGGTATACACACCACATAATCCAAGAATAACAACTCAAGTACATAAGGATAAATAACCGAATCATAGCCTATGGTGAAGCACCTAAACACAAGTCTTGACAAGTTTTTTCACGATTCCACTGAATAACTATACACACTAGCACAACCAAGAATGTCACTCCGGATCCTCAAGTCTCAACCTAGGATAAAGTCTTTACTCTTTGGTCCGATCAATTTCTGAATATATTTTAATCAGGCACACGATAATCTCATAGTAGTAACCAACCAGGAAGTCAATAATCACGAACATCGTACCGTACAATAAATAACCACTACCAAAAATTAGATGTATGAGTGAATGAGATATGAAAACAATACAATGCAGTGATACACAAGCTTTGAGTAGACGATTCCGACAATCATGACCCATGGGGGACTTGCGAAGTCCATGTATCTGCGACGCACGGCGAGTCAAGTCGGTGTTGCGAACGTGCGGCCCGAACCTGTCGATGTTGCGGTACGTGCAAACCCCGATCTAACATATATCTATATATATATATATATATATATATATATATATATATATATATATATATAGTGTGTGTGTGTGTGTGTTGTGGTGCGCAATCTGATCCAAATATATGTGTATGAATGCATGCATGACATCAATGCCAACAAAAGTATATCAATGATAACCGTGTCACACCTGGACACATCTCGATTTCAATTCCTTCCTCTTCATAAGTCAATAACCAATAACTAAGAGATACAGGTTCACAATCATTAATAAGTCACTCGAGGCGCCACAGATACAAAACAAACACGCAAACACATATAAAAATGCGCTACGGACTCATCCGTGGTCTCAAATTTCCAACGGAGGTTAATTTGACCAAGTCAATCCCTCAATGGCCTAATGCCAACTATTAGTCAGACGATTTTCACTCAAAGGCTCAAATTTTTAAAAGTCACACTAGAACTAGCTCGATGACATCGAGAACCGTGCCATCCATCCTTACGAGTAAAAATCATACTCATAGGGCTCGAGAAAAGGTCAACGGGGGTAAAGGGGTCATAATCGCTATAACGACCGAACGGGTCATTAAAAATGCCATAGTAATAATGAGCAAGAAAGAGAGTAATAATGCTTATTAATATTTCGTGAAAGCTGTGGAGTCTTTTTTGCAACGGTTGACCGTTGGCCTCTTCAACCGGTATCGTGTCGTTCCAACAGACCACCAAGGAGAGGAATTGTATCGTGCCCCCGGTGCAACTGAATTAACTTTTGAGCCATTGAATGCTAACTATTACTGACAAATGTCCTCATGATATTTGTCGTGCTGTGTTCTATGAATTTAGCCCAATACAGATAGTCCCCCCAACTTTCTGATAACTCGAACAGTTGTGATAGGAAAGTGAAAATCATGAAGTAGAAGAGGTTCTTGATCTTTTTGTGCGGGAACCAAAAATGTCCAATCACATCAAACGACGCTATAGTTATTAGAGCCGTCACTACCCATTGAAGGCGGCATCGATTGGTGCTTCATGATGACTCACAACTCCTTATTTTACGAAAATACAAAGATTTCCCTTCCCTATATAAACTCAATCCTCCCCATATCTTTTTCATTCATGCAACTTATTTATTTTATTTCTAGCACTTGCTTTTTTTACAAATGTCAGAGAGTTCTCCACAAAAAATTATTAACCGACTTCCATCTTGGCGCTACCACTGCCTAGCCCTACGCGTTCGCTTCTTTATTTTTCTCACTCCTCTGAGGGTTCTCCATCCTATAGATTAGGGAAAGCCCCTGACACTTCCATTACTCGAGAAAGTGACCTAAGTTTCCTTACACAAACAAAATTTTCCCCTCAATTGTGTATAGCTGGAAGATTTTCGTATTGACACCTACCATGAATCAGTGGGCGAGATTAGTCCGTTGATAACTAGTGACAACCTCCCCAAAGTGTATGTGGATTGTAACTGGGCCCCCGAAGTTGTGGCCTTCCCAGTCGGAGCGGAAGGCAGGATGACACACCATATAAAGGGTTACTCCGTGATTCACACATACCCTTTCACTATAGGGTTTATCCTTTTGGTCCCTCAGCTAGTTGAAAACTTCTATCCCATGTACAAGGTCTGCCTCAGCCAACTTGCATCCTAATTATAAAGGATAATTTACTGTATCCAACACCTTGGCAAATGCACCGGACTGGCCTTCACAATTGACTACTTGATGCAGCTTTACTTCCCTCATTTATTCTGAGGTGGAATGGTTCATCTGTTCCTCGGGGCACCCACGGGTTGATAATCAGTGTTGAAGACAACTTTGATTGAGGTTGGTGTGACCGCTTTGTCATGATCCGGACCGACTTCCTTTATCGTGCTTTTCCAGAACCTTTCCCAGAAACCTGGAACAACACCCATAAGTTTGAACTTCTATATATGACTGCTTACACTACTACTATTTTATAGCTGCCCCTGTAGCAACTGGTTTCGTTCAGGGGTGGTTGATTGGGTGTTAGACCTGCTGCGTGCGTCTTCGGACACCGTTAGGACCGGGAAAAACTTGACTTTCGACTGGTGGAAAGGAAGAGCCACAATGAGATAATGAATCACTCTACAGTCGCTTTGCGTGTTCCTGCTGGCCTTCCTTATAACTTCCCTCTTTTTCTTGGGTTGTTGAGAGACAAAGAGCTGTATGCCAAGTTCTCTAAGTGTGAGTTTTGGATTAAGTCTATATCTTTCTTGGGCCATGTGGTGTCAAAAGAGGGGATTATGGTTGATCCTAAGAAGATTGAGCGTTGAGAGATTGGGCTGTGTGCCTACGTCGGATACGTAGATTCGTAGCTTTGTGGGGTTAGCCAGTTACTACCGTCGGTTCATGAAGGGGTTTGCTTCTATTGCTTTGCATTTGACCCGTTTGACTTAGAAAAAGGTACCTTTTTAATGGTCCGACGAGTGTGAGGAGAGCTTTCAAAAGCTCAAGACTTTATTAAGTACAACTCCGATTCTAGCATTGCCCATGGAGGGTAAGGACTTTGTGGTTTATTGTGAAGCTTCTCGTTCTGGTTTGGTGCTATGTTAATGCAGGAAAAGAGAGTTATTGCTTATGCTTCCAGACATCTGAAGATTCATGAAAAAAACTATCCGATGCACGATTTAGAGTTGGCAGCGGTGGTATTTGCTTTGAAGATTTAGAAGCATTATCTTTATGGTGTCCACTGTGATGTGTTCACCGATCATCGCAGTCTTCAGCATGTGATTACTTAGAGAGATCTTCATTCTAGGTAGCGGAGATGGATTTACTTAGAGAGATCTTCATTCTAGGTAGCGGAGATGGATGGAGTTTCTTAAAGATTATGACATTACCATTTTATACCATACTGGCAAGGCAAATGTGGTGGCAGATGCCTTGAGTAGGAAATCAACTAGTATGGGTAGTTTGGCTCGCTTGATTATTTCAGAGCGTCTGTTAGCCATGGAGGTCCAGCCTCTGGCTAGCAGTTTCATGAGGCTTAATATGTCTGATTCGGGCAGAGTGTTGGCTTGCGTAAAGGCGAGGTCGTCATTTTTAGAGAAGATTAAGGAAAGGTAATTTGAGGATTCAAGTTTATGTAAGATCCGTGATAAGGTTTTGAGTGGTGAGACCAAGGAGGCCATGATTGAAAGTGAGGGAGTATTGAGGATTAAGGGGCATGTTTGTGTTCCTCGCGTTGATGAGCTGATTCATATAATTCTAGGAGTCCCACAGTTCTAGATACTTTATTCATCCTGGTGCTACCCAAATGTACCGTGACTTAAGGCAGCATAATTGGTGAGCTAGGATAAAGCGTGATATTTTTGAGTTCATTTCGCAGTGTCTAAATTATCAGCAGGTTAAGTATGAGCACCAGAGACTCGGGGGTACGCTTCCGAGGATGCCCATTCCTGAGTGGAAGTGGGAAAGGATAGATATGGACTTTGTTGGTTGTCTTCCGAAGACCTTAGGCAAGTTTGATTTGATTCGGGTCATTGTTGATAGATAGACTATTCGGGTCATTGTTGATAGATAGACTAAGTCCCCTCTTTTCATACTGGTTCAAATTACCTACACTGCTCAGAAGTTGGCCCAGATTTATATCCATGAGATTTTTCATTTCCATGGGTCCTTGTTTCCATCATATCTGATAGTGGCACACGATTTACATCCTGGTTCTGGAGGACACAATTTACGTCCTGGTTCTAGAGGACTTTGCAGGCCGAGTTAGGCACTCGATTGGATCTCAGTACAACTTTTCACCCTCGAACAGATGGTCAGTCTGAGTGGATGATTCAGGTTCTCGAGGATATGCTCCGAACGTGTATGATTAACTTTGGTAGTCATTGGGACCATTTCTTACCATTGGCAGAGTTTGCGTATAATAATAGTTACCACTCGAGCATTTATATGGCTCAGTTTGAGGCTCTTTATGGGAGCGATGTAGATCTCCTATTGGGTGGTTTGATGCATTTGAGGTAAGGCCATGGGGTACTGACCTTTTGAGAGAGTCATTGGACTTTGATTAGCTGATTGTATATATAGTAGAATTGATAGGAGAAAATATGATTAGGTCTTCGGATATGACGTCTGGTTGGACATCACTTAGGTTGGTATGATTTCTGATTATGTGGGCTTGTCGCCATTACTCTAAGTACCGAAACCTGAGGTGAAATTGTTGTGTTATGAGATAGAAGGAGTCAATATATACTCTTCTTGTTGATTGAGATGGTGGCATAATCATGCTGTGTTAAGTTGATTATCTGAGTCCTGTTATGACTTGTAGCATGGTGCCTTGCAATTATTGACATTGAATTTATTGATTGATCATATTCCATATTGATCGTTGGACTAAAAATATGTTGAGATGCATATTGTGATCAGATACAGAAATATATATAAAGACACATTTGACAGAGGTGAGGATGTGGCCGAAATAAGGGCTCGTGATCTAAGGTTAGTTCCGGAGCGAGTGGTACATGAACACCATGAGTCCCCTGTAGTTCATGAATAATGAGCGAAAATAGCTATGGGCATATGTGTACGGTTGAGATACTATCATTAGTGGAATTGCATTGGAGTTATCTTATTCTTATGATGCATTGTTGATGATTGAATTTTGATACTATTGTGTTGTTGTGCTATTATGCCTATCTGCCTATTCTGTTGATTTTATGAATGTATGTATGAAACTAACCTTCGTCGGTGTCACGACCCAACTAGAGGGCCATGACGGGTACCTGGAGCTAGCCCACCGAGCACCACCTGTCAGACTTATCATCAAACTCAACCTGAACATACATCATTCTCAACACAAGCTTATCATGAGATGATCTTCGAATATCTCTCAATCATATATGTACATAAGCCCACGAGGCTAAAAAATGATAAACAGAGAATATACAGTAGCATACTGCATTTGTGCTGTTGTACTACTACCAGTCGGTACAATGCAGCAGTTTTACAGCTGTAGAGTTGACCCTGCAATGGCTAGAGGACTTGATCGCATCCGTCC
>NC_081345.1:25787790-25856072 GCF_029784015.1 Lycium ferocissimum | reverse complement strand
TATAGACAAGAAGATTTGACCACGAAAAGGGTGTTTTAGGAATATTATGCCTAAAAGTGCTAAACGACCAAATGGGTCGTTACAAAACCCTTTGGGTTCTAATACGCCTTTGGTGTATTCAGACAGTTACCCATTTAGTAGTGCTAACTTGACTAAGTAACTCAAATCGTACTTCTACTAACCTCGCTGAAAATTTCTAATTCTTTGTGTCTATTCAAACTTACTCACTATGCTTCGTTAACCACTTTCTAGCATCATATTCTCTAATTCTTCTCTCCGAGTACTAAAGTGAAGCATAAGGTTATTTCTAACTTTTCCTCCTTATCGACTCTATTATGAGGTTGTATACTATCCTTCCGAACTATAGACATGGATCACACTTAAGGAAATTTCATCTCTCAAATTATCAAATGAGAAATTGAAACAACTAATCCCAAACTCCCTATACAAGTTCAAAATTATATTACACTATACATATCGGGGATAAATACTTAATCACATAACCTAAGAGGGAATTGTCATATCTTTTATCTCATAGTAATATCTGCTTCTTGCAGCTCATGGTTTTCTTATCGCGTTAGTCCCTTCCTAGTCATGTACATAGATCATATGGCAAAAATATATATATATATCTCCTAAAAAAAGTCGAGACTTTCTAGTATTACAGGTGGTTGGCTCTTAGGCTATTTCACCTTTCAAAAACTACGTGGACAATTTATGATTCTTTGCGGCTAATTTCATAACATGCTACTATGTAGGGTCTTAAATCCGAACTATCATCCTTATACCGTAGCTCCATGGTCGATAATCCAAATAAAATTATTCTTATAAGGTATATAACCTATGTGTACTACCATATCGAAACTTGCCTTTCAAATGGCACTATCACACGATAAACACACCATGCACTATTTGTTAAGTCTTGGGTCTCGAATTTTTTTTTCCTTCTCGCTGCTTACGCGTTCGATACGTTTAGAATTCGATGGAAAGAGAATGTTACTTACTTTGCCCTGGCTTACGACACGAGTTAGAATAATTCACTGTGCCTCCATTGGAAAGAAACACATCGATAACGACTAGCTTTACATCTTCCTCATCCATTGAGACTAGGCGTACTCGGTAGAATGGGAAACAACACGAGTTCGAGTGATTTAGAACACGGCTATTGACGATCTAAAGTTGAAAGAAGTGAGACAATCTTAAATGTCTTGGTGGTCAATTTCATATGTGTGGCGCGCACACACATATAAAAGTGACCCCACCGGGACACGGTTTCATAGACTCCACTAAAGACACTTGAACCTGAGCTCGATACTGCTTTGTCACGCCTCGAACCATGGCCTGGGCGTAACACGGCACTCGGGCCTTGCTTGCATGTGTCCGAGCGAACCTCATGGCTTGCTTGTCAACACGGGCATCAAACAATATAATCTATATGATGCAATTTAAATAAATCATGAAAATATAATTTGCGGAATAAAGTCTTGAAATTATCTCATAGCTTGAAAATTCATGAAAACATAATAGTCTGCAAACATGGAAGCATAACTGACTCTGTGAACTAATATCTGTCTATGAAACCTCTAAAAGATGTCTGAATACTACTACCAGGACATGGCCCTGGACTACCATAAACTGCATACTAATACAGACTCTATGTTGAACCCCGAGAGGAGTGGGGCTCACGATAAGCCGATAACCGAGGTGATCCTACTACGCGGTGTATGCTCCCGAAAATCGGTATCCGCACCGCGAAGTGTGCCCCGGCAAAAGGGACGTTAGTACGGTGAATAGTACTAGTATGTAAAACCCGCCGAAATGAAGAACATGGCACAACATAGGTGTAGGACATGAACTCGAAACTGAATGTAACTTGAACATGAGCATGAAACGTGAGTAAAGTCTGAAAACAGTAAATCAATGAAAATACATGTATATAAAACTTCTTGTAACGTGGGGAATGCTATAGTGTAACCGACAACATGATCTGGTACTTGCGTCCTACCAGGAGAACACTCACACCTTGCCAGGGGATATGAGATTTAAGTAATAATAAGCATGTAAGGATCCAAACTGCATAATGAAGGTGTTGCCTCCTTGCTGACAACCCTTATCCTACGGTGGCGACGTAGTTTCAGGCTATCTGAGCCTTCTCGGTTAACTAAGCAATCCCAAAAACATGAACATGATATAGTTGGCTAAGAAGCCCATGATTTTCGTGAAATAACTTGTAAATATCTTGTAATCATGATTTCACGAAATAACTTGTAACATGGTTTCATGAAATATCTTGTCATAGTCTTGCAAACATGTTCTTGATTCATGAGTAATAACAATAGTTCATAATTATATATATAATTTGACTTGAAAACATGCTTGTAACTTGCTACATAAAATCATAAAATTTCATATAAACATAATGAGAACACATGAGGAAGAATTCATGATTCATGGATTAAGCTAGGGTTCCTAATAACCGTAATGGAAGATTAGGAATACAATAACGAATATAGATACAAAGTTCATGTATATAAATACATAAATACGGGCTACCAATATGTTGGGTTTAATGCCCTAGGGTTTGAACTTCATGGATATCAAGAACGGAGCATGGGGAAGAACGTAGAGATTCCCACATGTGGATGGAAGTTCTACATACCTTAGTCGCTCCAAAACTTGAATTAAAGACTTGAGCTTTGAAGAGGATTTCCAAAATCTTGAACGTTGAGATGGGTTTTCGTGAAAACCCTAGTTTTTGAATGATAATTTCTCGTTTAGATTATAAGGATAGGTGTTAGAATTGATTTGGAATAATTAGAGTAGGCTTACCTTGGTGTTCTTGATGATGGAAGAGGGTAGGAAGTCGTTCTAGGGCTTGAAGGAATGAAAAATAATGATTAGAACTGATATGGAAGAATATATACTGTTCTGGAAAAATTAGATTTTCGGCCCAGTTAAATACTGGCCGTATTTTGAAATACGGTCCGTATTTAGACATCTGGACTGCACTGCGTCTCTTCAGTAAAATAACCATAACTCTTTGCACAGATGTACATTTGACCCCCATAATATACCGTTGGAAAGGTATTTCAAAGCTCTACAACTTTCATCAAGGAAGTTTTCTCAAATTCCAAATACGTTTTGAAATACGGGTCGTAAAACGAAATACGGTCCGTATTTAACCATGTGACATCAAAATGTCAAATTCCAGAATGTTCAGAAATCCTTGGTACCAATTTACGACTTGATTTACGGACCGTATACTGAAATACGGTCACTGTTCATGGGCGTAAACCTCCATCTTACAACTGAACAGGGAAATTTCAATTCTCACATCCTTTATCTAATTTTCTAAGTCTAGGATCATGGTCAAAGCTTAGGTTAAAGGTACGGGGTGTTACAATTCTATTTTGGCTAAAAATAAAAAAATAAAAATAAAAAAGGATTTTTTTTATCCGAATTGGTCATGGTTTCGGAATTCTGATTTTTGACGAACTCCAATTAACTCGAAATTTGGTAGGTTTATCGAAAACGACCCACTGAGCAATACTCACGAGTTTTGCTAGTGAACTGGGCCCTTTTTTGGCCATCTGGGGTTGTTTAGATGGGTTTTTTGGTCGTTTTGCTATTTTCTGGAAATTTTTTGTTAAATAAATAAAATTATTTCTTCAAACAGTGGTGGTAGGGTTCATTCTCTATGTTCTCCATTGTATATAGCAGTGATATAATGAGTTTATGTGTTGACATAGGTCTTCCTCCCCATCGGATAGATTCATTATGGTTAATTACTGTGTTCTGGTCCCTAGTTAATTGATAGCTTGTCTTGACTCTCCAACTGAGTTACACGTTGGTTCAATGGAACTACGGATAATTAAATGTGATATTTACCTAATATAAATTAGCGCTTTACTCTCCATCCGAGTTGGTTGTTTCTTTATGGGGTGATATATCCGGCATGACTCATATATTTTGCATGAATTGTTAAGTTTCCTATCGAATCTAGCGTTCGGTAAAGCATGGTTATATGTGTGATGTGTGGTTTGAATTTTATTATTCATTCGGATAACTAATGATCTATTTAATGATTATATCTCAAATTCTCAATAGATTTTATCCAAATTTCACTTACTACTAGTCAAGAATTTCTTGATAGAAATAAGACATTAATTTAAAGGATGCATTATATGTAACTTCGTTAGAAAGAATTTATTTTCGAGTTTCTAAAGAATTTATTTTCGAGTTTCTAACCAAACAAGAGATGGATAGTTAGTTTATTTTTCTTGTAACTCTTACGTTATTGAGTTTGATAAACATTTTATCTCGTGTGGTACATTGATGCTTGACCCTTTAAATTAATAACTCTTCTGAACTGAATAATGTTAATCTGTCTCCTCAAAGATTTTTTTTTTTCGTGAATTGAATGAACTTATCTGTGACACTTGTCTAGGTCATTTTAATCTGAATAGAATTTTGAAGTTGGTCAAATGATGAACTTTTGAGGTTCATTGAAAGTAGAGGCACTACCAACTTGTGAGTCCTATTTAGAAGGAAAAATGACTAAGAGACCTTTTCTCTTAAAAGGAAATAAAGTTAATGATAAGTTAAGTCAATCCATTCTGATTTGTGTGGTATAATGAACTTCAAGGCAAGAGGTGATTTTGAGTATTCTCGTGACATTCAAAGAAGATTACTCATGATATGAATATATCTATTTGATGCTCTATGGGTCCGAATGCTTTGAAAATTTCAAGGTATTTAAGGCGAAAATGAAAAGCGTCATGAAAAATATACGAAGTCACTGCGATTTGATCGTAGTTTGTACCTCTTTGTAGAGTTCATTAGTTACTTATTAGATAAAGGGATTGAATTTTCAATTGTCTACATCAAGTATTCTACAATAGATTGGTGTGGAAGAGAAAAGAAATATGACTCTTTTGAAGGTGGTAAGATTAACGATTGACTTATTTATATATTTTTTTTTCGTTTTGGGATATGTCATAGAAACTGCTAGTTACATTCTTAATTTAATTCCCTCTAAGTTAGTACCTTTGATACCGATAGAACAAAGGATTGGATGTAAGCCAAATCGCAAATACATGTTCGGATATAGAGGTTGTCTAGCACATGTGTTCAAAGGGAAAACAGATAAGTGGAAATCAAGAACGGATGTATGCATGTTTATTAGATATCCAAAGGGAACGAAAAGAGGTTTATTTACTGTCCTAAAAGAAAATAAGGTAATTGTTAATACAAATGCCGATTTTTAGAAAAGACTTTTAATAAACCAAGTTCCTAGAAGTAAACTAGTTTTATAGGAACTGAGCAAAGAAATAGTAAATGAGTCATCTAAAATATTCAAAAGTTCAAGAATATCTAACCGACAAGTCAGGGTTGACGTTCCATTGCATTTAAGTAGTGGGAGTAACGTTAATAGGCGTAAGGAAATTCACTACCTGTAAGTAGTGGGAGTGATGTTGAGCAAATAACACTATATGAAGTCGTTAATATTTCAATACCGAAAGGTAATGAAGATAATATTAAGACTCAAGAATATGTTAGTATGACTATAATAGTAGTAGTACTTAGTCATAGTGGGAGAATAATAACCAAGATCGGTTCGGTGTATAATCTTGGGAGAATTGCATGATAGGATTCCTGAAAAGAAATACATTTTTTTTGGAGAGTTTCATGATAGGATCCCCGAAGATCGTAGTACGAACCGGTCGGATTCTTAGTACGACGACGAAGTACTACTAGACGAAGTTGCATTAGAAAACAACTTGGTAAGTTAATTTTTACAAAGAACTTAGTCTCTAAGACTTTTGGTAGTCGTGCAAAAGGAATACATGTGAAAGTTGTAAATGCATAGTTAAAAGTCTAAGTGGGAGATTGTTGGGGTATATACCATTAATCATGCGTTTAAACATGGTATATTCTAACAATTGTCATGGTTAAAAGTCTAAGTGGGAGATTGTTGGGATATATACTATTAACCATGTGTTTGGATATAGTATTTATTATAGAACAATTATTTATTCATTGTTTAATAAAGAATTAAATAGATCATGTACTAGTATGTGTGTCCTTTACTTATATAGTAGATGATTTAGTGTATAGAGTTTAGCTTATACACGGAAGATTAAATCGTCGACTCTTATAAGTATAAAATTTATGTTCACAATCTAAGATGGAATTGGACAAAGCCATCGGTATGATTGTAGCCCAAGATTAATATAATGTATCTTCATTATGGGAACAGTATAGTTCCGTCTTCTTGTGCTAGTATATTTTGTATGTATTGAACGGACCAAGTAGAGATAAGTATTTTTTGTACTGAATATATAAAACAAATTCTCTAGTTCATTAAATGTACTTATACTCTTAATCTTGATATAATTATTATGATCAATGTGATTTGTTCATTATTTTGATTTATTAAAAGGTACGACTCAATTGCGGGTCTATGTATTCCTGGTAAATCGGATAATGGCAAATTACATTTGTGAAGTAATAATTAGTTGATAGAATCCATGTCTCGACTTTGAGATTGATGATACCCTTTATGGATGCTTATAAGTCTCATGTGAAAACCACCGTACGTGGATTTTGTATCCGTCACATGATATAAGTTAAGCGGAAATATAAAGGATTCAATTAGTCAATGAATTAAATTGTCAGTAATTTAATTTAATTGATTGGTATCTGTAATCTTAACATGGGGAGTTAAATAAGATTTAATGAGAGATTTCGAAATTGAATCGAGGAGTGCAATACGATTTTTAGTGGAATAATTCGTAATTTATTATGGTAAGATTAATTCAGATATTTCGAATTAATTCCATAATAGGAAGCCTCGTTAATTAAATTCTGTGGTCCCTGCTGTGCCCAAATAATAAAGAATTAAATGGAATATTATTTCTTGGTGGAAAATAAAGACCCAACAGGTTTTGGAAAAGGGTGAAAACCCTTAAACCTGTAGTTATAAAACAGGGGTCTTATTCCATAAGGAGGCTAAGGGTTTTAGAAGTTTCTTCAACTTTTCCATGGAAATTCGCCCACACGAATTTCGCAAATTCTAGTATTATTCGGGTTACACAGCAGAAGACTGTGGAACTGAAGGATGAACACGTGGACAGCTTTTGCTTGTGCTTGAAGGTTCGATTTGCAGCCGCGGTCACGCTCCAAGAGATAAGTATCGATTTTATGTTTGATTAAAATCTTTGATTATGTGTTGTTTATATTACATGCAAGTTCAATCCTGGCTATTTTCTTCCGCTGCGTATGCCTGTATTCCATTAGTCAAGACTTTGGTGGGTATGCCAAAAGGGGACGAGATGAGGCAGAGGGCGGTGAAGTTGAGTAATAAGATCAAGAACTCTATTAGCCATGGAGGACTCGCAAGCAAGGAGATGGAATCTTTTATCTGGAACATTACTAATAACTAAATTCCATTCCGAATCTCAAAATGTATGTAGTATTTGGCTTTGTTAAAATTATCATATTCAATGATGTTAACTTTAGTGTTTCCTTTGGGATAAGATCTTTGTTTAAATCTTCAGATTTTTGTATGCAATTTGAGGCTTTGGTAACCTTTGAGGTAATGGATATCTTTCCACTGGCTCTTTTAGAACTGTTAAAATTTAAATGCTGACTTTCTAACTACTTTAGTTGTGACAATAATACTTTTCATGAAAGATATAATACCAAGAATTATGTTAGCATATAATTAGCTGGATATCATAGAACTGTTGAAATTGAAATGGAGAATCAAAATTAGGATAAAAAATTAGTATAAAGCTATTGGAAGGTGATATTTTCAGCCTGTTTGTGTCTTCTTTCATCACCAGATTCTCTTGGTCTACTCACTGCTTTTCTTCTATTTTATTTTAATCTTCTTCCCTTCTGAATACACAACTTAAATGAAAAGAATAAATGTCACATTGAGGAAGGGTTATGGGGTGTAATATAAAATATGTGTTTAATTTAAATTAGATCATTTTTATTTAGTAATTTAACATTGACTTTCCTAAAGGACTTTGAAAAAAGTTCTGCGAGAAGGGCAGATTTAACATTTTGTTATTTTATCATAGGATTATTATCCCACACAGAATATTCTACCAAATGTGGGATAAATAATCCACAGTTTATCCCAGAATTATAAACTCACATCCTTCTAACCAAATGATAACAAACAAGTTATACCGAGATTATAATATCGAAATTAGATAATAACAGCATTATTTAATGAATATACTATTTTAGGAGTATAATACTCAGAAGCAACTCCATCGTCAAAGTTGTTCTCAATAGTTAAAGAAAAGGTCAAAAACATTAAGGAACGGATAATTGAGAGATGGAAATAGAGAATACATGCATAGAAATACAGAATTCTTCTGTCAGATTAGGAGAATCTATGGAAAAGCAAAAGTCTATAGATTCCTTTCTTGGATATATTATTGCTACCTCCTTCTGGTTTGGTATTGTTAGGAATATTTTCTCCTGTTAAATTCCAAAAGCAACGACAATTGTGCCTCTGACCGCTTCTTTATTCTTTCAAATTTCAAATAAAATTATTTTTTGAAATAAACTAAAGAACACTAATTGTAGAGATGATTAAACTAAGATAATCCGGACCAATCATTTCTTGCTTACTTTTGTTTTGGGTGGACAACTAGTTAAAGGGGAATATCAAAGATTTTAAATTCAAAATTCTTATATCTAATTCTTTACAACCAACGTTCAATAAGAACTAAATGAAGATTTCTTTCAAGATGTTTTACATATTGTACGTGATATCAAATAAAAGGTAATATCATGCTATAAAAATGTAGATGAGCAATGATTGGCGGCAACAACAACAACAACAAGAAGCCCAGTATAATCCCACCATGTGGGGTCTGGGGAGGGTAGAGTGTACGCAGACCTAACCCCCACCTTGAAAGGTAGGGCGGCTGTTTCCAAAGACCCTCGGCTCAAGAGAGGAAAAGAGAGGAAAACAAGGAAAACAAGACAAAAGGTCAGATAGGGCCAAGCATACCGAAAACAATATGAAAACAAGGAATAACAAAAGCGAGAAAGTCATGGAAGAACGGTCTGGAAAGAAAGGAGCATTAACTACTATAGATAAATAAGATAAACAAAGTACACGGCCCAACAAATATAAGCAGCAGTCAAATGCAGAAATCAAATGGCAATAAACAAATGAGCAAAACTGCAACTCCTATGGTGAAAGGATAAGCCACCTAGCCTTCTATCCTAATCTGAGTCCTTCACAGCCTCCTATCTAAGGTCATGTCCTCGGTGAGCTGAAACTGTACCATAGGCAAATAATGGCTAATCAGACTTACCCTGTCCAATGTAGGATGATATCAGCATAGACTTTGGACCCGTCTTGATAATTGACTGTACCATCTATACCAACAGATTCAATCTGCATTATATAGCCAGTATAAGTTATTTCTAATAACACGAAGATTCAGCATAAAGAATCGACAATCCCCACAGCATTACTCAAGTTACTAATAACTTTACCATAGAGTGCAGCCAAAGATTTTTATATCCATGCAGCTTTGTGGGAGTCCCACTTAGAGCTGATCTAGAAGAAATATGGACCGCTTTAGCAACTGCAGCAATTTCTCTGGAGATATCAGTAGCACTTGTGGCACCCCCTATGACAACAATGACCTGCAAACCATTCATTATATCCTCTGAATCCAATGCCAATAAAGGGAACAATGCACATGACACATACTTGATCTCGAAAAGGCTCAGGAACCCGGTAATTGTGGCTGTGGATATGCTTTCCTGGCCATACTTCGATTCCTAAAAAGGCAGAGGCCTTTGGTTAGAAACTTTTAATACTGCATTTTGAAATAGACAAACCTGAGTAAGGATATATTACAATCTGCAGTCGAAAAGTATACACGCAATGCTGATGCTCAAAAAGATCAACTTTGATTGTTCACCAGCAGTTAAAGACTTGTAGGTTGTTGATGAAGTTGGCAAAATTACCATAGTTCAAACCTTAGCAGAAATAAAAAGTTAGGCGATTTCTTCCCATCAACCTAAACCTTGGTGGGTAGAGTTACCCGAGACATGATGAGAGGATGCAAGTGCCCGGTGAAATAGTTGATATGCGCGCTAGCTGTTATTAAGAAAAAAGTAAAACGAAAGACATCCAAACTGATGGACCTTTAGAACATTTTAATATTAAATGATATTGCATTAAAGTGCATTATGCCATTGCCACACGTTCTGTGTTGCTGCATTCACATTTTAATCCTATTTATTTGTGGCCATTAAGAGGCAGTGAATGGTCTCTTTGAACTCTCACGTTCTGGTGGCATAATGAGGCCATAAGTTTCTTTGTAACTCATTTCTCCATTATCACATTAACTTACCCACATTCTTCTTGTAACTCATGTAACCCCTAAGAAATAATTCTCTCATTATTTACTCACATTATTATCCCGTTTCTCTTCCTATTCACTCCAAGGATGAATTTCTAAACTATTAATAGAAGTCTTCCGTAGCTTTTGGTGGGTAGAGAAAAATATAGAGTGCATGAAAACTGAGTTATAAAAAAAAGAGTTTTATTTAATTGAAGGAAGGTGTTTTTTTGGTGGAGCTTTAGACTCAACATCTTGTCTAGAGTTTGTTGAGTTATACGATGTGGTCGGGCTGTTGTATCACAAGTCAGGAAGACTACTGCTGGACTGGTAAAGATTTGTTGCAGTGGGCTTGAATCTCCTTAAAGAGAGCGAGATAACTGCGCCGTAGCCTAAAGATACTTTATTTTCTTATTATTTTTCAGTTGTAATTGTATTTTCACCAATAATTTTAAGGAGATTTAATGGCCACAATTGAAAAATCCGCGAATGTCAAAGTGGGAGATCTTAACAAGCCATTTCGGTTCAACGGTACTCATTTCAAGAGATGAAAGGGTAAAGTACTTTTCTACTTAAGTCTTTTCAATGTTTCTTATGTGTTAACTGAGAATTCAAATAAAGTAGATAACTCTTCCATGCATGATGAAGAACTTATTTCTCTTCAAGAAAAAGTTGAAAAGTACGATGAAGATTCATATAAGTGTCGGTATTATATTCTTAATTGTCTATCAGATAATTTTTATGATTATTATGATAGAACTTACTCTACTGCAAAGAAAATTTGAAAAGCATTGCAGAGTAAATATGATACCGTGGAGGTTGGAGCGAAAAAATATGCTGCTAATAGATTTTTCGTTTTCAAATGGTGGACAACAAATCAGTGGTGGACCAAGTTGAAGACTTTATAATGATCATTTGAGAGCTCAGGTCCGAGGAGATCAAAATTGGAGATAACCTTATTGTTTGTGGCATAATAGATAAACTTCCACTTTCATGGAAGGAATTTCAAAAAACTATATGCCACAAACAAAAACTTCAATTGAGACGTTGATTATGCAAATCCGCATGGAAGAAGAGGCAAGGGGCCAAGATGCACTTTTGCAAACAGAAGAGAGCACCTTACAACCCGTCACAAATAAGGTAAATTTAATTACTTCAAATAATGCTGCTCCTAATGCTCACAAAAATAATTCTTTGAAGCCTAAGAAGAAAATGTTCAAGAAAAATAATGGTAGACCTCTCAAGAAAAATAATGGTGGTAATAACTAGGGGTGGCAATTTTGGCCCAAGCCCAATTGACCCGCCCAGATTTTCATGGGTTTAGCCATGACATACAATTATGATGGGCTAAGTTTGAGCTAGCCCAACTTAACCCATTTATCTGAGGTAGCCCAAATCGGCCCATTACTTTAGCCCAAATTGACCCATTCATTATTGGGAAAATGACATAAACTACCTACTTAAGACTCTTTATTACAAAACATAACGATATTTTTTCTTATTTACAAAACATAACACTACAAAATATAAGAATCTTCATTTTTCATTTTTTTGAATTTTTTTTAAAAAATATTATTTTAAAAATTTTTAAAAATTAATTTTTTATGTTTTATTTTTTTTAAAAATAATTATTTTTTTTTGCTCAATGCTTTAAAAAATCAGTCAAAATTTTGTGTATGAAAAATTGAGGATGCATTGTGTCAAAATTTGAGTATAGCTTGAAAAAATAAATTTATAGTTTGTTTTTAAAAAATATTGAAATTTGATTTGTTTAAAAGTTATGAATATTGTAAAGAATTGAGTCAACATGGGCGGGTTGGGGTACGGCCCATTATTTAGCCCATCTTGACCCAGCTCATTCTGGCTCAAATACTCTTTGGGCAGGGTTGGGCATTAGCCCGTCTATCTATTCAGCCCATCTTGATTAGCCCAACTTCAGCCCAAAATGACCCATTTGCCACCCCTAGTAATGACTAAGCACAAAATCAACAAGTACAAAATGGAGGACCATGCTTTGTCTGTGGCAAGAGTGGGCATATTGCTTGATTTTGAAAGTTTCGGAAACGTGGTCCTACACCTCAGGCGAACGTTACCGAAGAGCCACTTGTGGCGGTGATAACAGACATAAATATGGTTGAAAATGTTGATGGTTGGTGGGCTAATTCTGGTGCAAACCATCACGTCTACTATGATAAAGATTGGTTCAAAGTGTATACTCCTTTTGAGGAGCCCAAAACCATCATGCTTGGTGATTCTTACACCACTCAAGTGCTTGGAAAGGGAGATGTCGAGTTGAGCTTCACTTCTGGAAGGGTATTGACTTTAAAAGATGTACTTTTTTACTCCTTCCATGAGAAAAAATTTGATGTCTAGTGTTACGGTTCGCTTTTTACGCGGTGTTAAGGCATAAAAGGCTACTACGAAATCGTTGGTACTCTTTCAGACTTTGTTTCGAAAAAGAGTCGCCACCTAATTTTAAGGAAATTAGGAAAATCAGTTTTGAAGGGTTTATTCAAATATCATGAAAAAAATTTCGTAATCCAGAGTTCTAGATAAGGGTTTTGATGATCCCCTGGGGAAGGTATTAGGCACCCCAATATTAAGGATCCGTACTATATGGTTGACCTTCGAATTTCAGTGTATGAGTATTTGCTTAAACTGTTTATTTTATGTTTATTTTCACGTAAAAAGAACTGTCATGCATATCATATATTTTGAAAGAATATATCCCCTTTATTTATAGGGGTATCGTAGTTTCGGATTTATATCATCCGGGAATAAGTAGTTTCCTTTTATATATGAGGAATAAGTATAAGTTTGAAAAAAATGTAAAGGAAATGTTATTTGTGAGTTGTTTATGTTATACTCATACACCGGAGCTCGGGTTGACTCGTATTGTACGTTTCAGTCTTATCCAGAACTTTATATTACGCGTAGGTTCTTAAGATGTTTATAAAGGGCATTTTATATGTTAAAAGAAATAAAGGGCATTTTATATGTTAAAAGAAATATATCCCATCTGTAAATGCTCGTCTTTTTGGGCCTGTTCTCGGCCAAAATTGTACAAGATTTTGAAGATCTTTCGCTATCCTTAATTTTCAGGAAAGGAGTTATATTTTTGTTAAAAATCTAGTCTGTTATTTAAGAGTCAAGTATAGAACTGATCCAATTTATCCATAATTTTATAGCAATTGACGAAAACTATTTAGGCCCAAACTGTTTGTGTTGAGCTTCCTTTTATATGACTAAAACCGAGTGAATTTTGTAAAAAAAAAAACTAAAAAAAAAAAAGTTTGTAATAAGAGTCATTTGAGTTTGACAACCAGTTTTGGAAACACCTTTGTTTTGTCAAAAATGTTGCTAACTTTTGAGTTAGAAAAACGGTATCAATTTACACTTGAAATAGTTTTAGGAATCCCTTTTTATACTTAGTTTTGAAAACGTTATGTTTGCCCGTGGGTTTTAAAAAAAATCGCTCGGGGACCTAAAGTCATCTAAACGGCATATGAACCGTTGTCCTAAGACAGCTAATTCCAACCATAAAATATTTCCACTATAATATGAGTTTGATACAAGTTACAAATACATCAAAATTGAAATGAAAAGCAAATATAACAATGTAAATGGAGCCAAAGTTAGACTAGGGGAGTACCAAGCCCCTCAGTTAGCCATTTTCACCCATGGCTGGGCCTTCTGCGCGCCTCGCTATTTTCTTTATCTTCGCGGACTTGATTTTGAATGAATTTCCTATTGGGCCTTAGGCCCAATAGGTGGGCTTGACTGGACCCGATTGGTCATGAGAGTAAAAAGGGGAGAAAAAAAAAAAGGGAACCTGTTAGTTTATAAACACTGAACCTATCAAACACATATTCATAAACATACACATATTTAACGATTATATGTGCCTTATACTTACCCCTTTTGCTTCTAAAATAGTGTTCATTTTAATTCGAGATTCGGAATGATATGAGGACTGGGTCCTAACCCTGTGTCCCCGATGTCACACAAGTTTCAAGGGGCTTCTATGAACCCCAGGCATGGCTAACACCGGGAGGATTAGGAAAACCCCGAACTACCACACCTTGTCTTGGATTAATGAGGCTAATAAAGAAACTAAGAGAGTATGTGGCACTGGCAGTGCATTTTATCATCAGCACTCATTGCAAGTCATAATATTCTACAACTGAGAATGATAAATTGTGCAGCACACAACAATCAGCAAGTTCCATTATCAATCAGGGAATGGCATGTTCATATTAACACACAGGAGGTAAGTAAATGAGTCGGGCAGTTCAAACAAGTAGTAGCAGAATGGAAACAATCACTTTCAGTATGAAGCACAACCTAGGCGGTAATTTGAATGTGATAGAAAGTTGAGGCAATGTGAACTATGATGCATAAAAGGCTATAAGCTAAGCATGGATGACAAGATGAAATACAGGCCAGTTACAAATTGTGGAAGCAACACAAGCAACATTAAAAATAAAAAAAACAAAAAAAAAAAACAAGTCACTCGGGCTAAGAATTGAGACATGGCATACAGATGGCGACAGGGCAAGAACTATCAGACTAAGTAATGCGATAATTCAGTTGGCATGGAAAGATTATCAAAGGAGCAGGAGTGATTTTACAGGTTTTAGAGAATTCACACTTCAAGCTTACAGTGAGAAAAAATAATCATTCAAATCTAACCTTAGGAGGCATCATTTCAAAGAGATAGGCAAAGGCAAAGTCAAGGTAATAATCCAAGGACTCAATAGGCTGTGTGTGTATGTGTGATCAAGTTCAGTGAGAAGATACTAGCAAAAGCATTCAATTCTGTTCACATGAGTTCAGAGAGCACATTTTAAGAGACAAGCTATGGTTCAAAGAAGGAAGAGGGGAGGGCGTACGATTTGTTACCAAATAAAGGAAGACAACATCTCATGCTAACTCTATTTCTGTTTAGGCAGACTACACAGGCTTAAGAAAAGGGGCAAGGATAGGCATGTGATAGGTGCAGTAAAAGTGATGCAAACAAACAAGGAAGGCAAATGACAAATACCAAAACTATGTCATGACTCTTGAATCGAAATCCACACAATATGCCATCATGAGACAGTGATCAGCTATATGAGAACTAAATGAGAGCAGTAGTCAAGTATGCAAGCAGTATATAAAGGTCATGAATCACTCCAGTGAGGTGGGGGGAGGGGGGGCGGAGCACAGAAGGCATAGATGATCAACATGGTTCAAGTCAACAACTAGCATGTTAGGTAAGGCAAGGTAAGACAAATGCCCTGATGCAAGGCCCCAGCAATGGTTGATGGAAATATTCTTGATGTTGGACACTTAAGTAAACATTATATGCATACAACATAGGTAAATCACCCTTACAAAGACTTGAAACTCTCAGAGAAGGACAAACATGATAAGAAGAGGACACACAGCACATAAGACAATCATAGATCTTCCTTTAATGGCAAAATCAAGTAGAAGAAAGTGCAACAGTATAGCATTTTAGTGAAAGCAAGCATAAAGCGATCAGTTTAACATGAACAGGTGATGATTTAGATAGTGATGAAGCAAACAGGAGCGAAACGAGACCTGCAGGATTCGGTTTCGGGAAGACCGCAAAGTAAACAAACTAAGGTACAATGTTTCCTGATTTCTAAAGCAAACATGACTTCATGCATGAACACAGAGGAGGCATAATAGGAACCCTTTCATGGGACACAGAACTGGATTTAGGTGATACTTAATAATAGGAGGAAAAAACAATCAAGGCAAAAGACCAGCTAAATGGCACAAAACCAACATCCATTTTACTTGAGTAGGAGCCATGTTAGCTTAGGACAAAAAACCTAAGGTATCAAGCTTATTTTAAGCATGCAGGCTGGCAAATCAAGATATCATGTTTAAGCAAATGAATATAAGAAGCAACACAGAGCATGGTCCAGATTCCAAGTCAAACCACCAAACATTTTCAAAGCATGAAGACTAGGCAAGTTGTCTAAACATATAAGAATGCAGAAGAAGCAGCAGCTTGGGAGATCACTAAGTGACACAGGGTTGTATACTCATAGAAATGCACCATGACAGCCTTAGTACACCTTATAATATAGACCAAGGACCTTACAAGAGGCTAAATAAACAATATGGCATATGTAATGAGAGTAAGTCATCCAAACAGGCCATAACCCCTCAATAATAGACTAGCATAGGAAGCAAGGTGATCAGAATTTTAGAGGAGAAGACTCATACAATCTTTAAGAGCCAGAACCAATTAGAGGCAAACCATCCTTTACATTTTTAGAGTTGTTTCAAGCCAATGATCCCTCTATTACCAAAATAAGTAGAATTCACACTGTACAAAAAAAAAAAAAAAAAAAAAACACAAAGAGGATATGTCAAAGCAAGACTAAATCATTTAGCATTTAGATTCACACAACAATTTTAGCCCAGCATGCCTCATTTAAACTCCAGAATTAAGACACAAATAGCACAAGATAGCATAGAATAGGACATTGTGAACAAAATGACTTGAACCATCAAAGAGCCAAACTGGAACTACCTTATAACATGATTAAACCTATCAACTTACTTTACTCATAAACAATCAATACAACCAGCTAATCCATTTGACATTAAACCAACATTTTGAATATTCTAAAGAGGATCTAATATCCTTCTTCACAACCTTCAATTTCAAAACCAAAACACAATAACATTAACCAATACCATTTACACTAATCTAACAATCCCAAACATCAATCAATCAACAATTAATATCATAGCAACCAAAACTAAAGCTAAAATACAGACTAACACTAAGACTAACTAAAAACATTGAATAAACAAAATATTAACAGAAATTAAAGGGAAAAAGCAATAAACAAAATAAGAATTACCTTTTATAGGCACAGCTGAATCAAGAATGGACTTGAGGAGCTTCTTCCCTCTTCCAAAACTTAGCCACCAACACCAAAGCAGCGTAAAAAAAGCAAAAACAAACTTTTGACTCAGAGGAGATTTGAAAACCTCAAAAATACTAAAAATTTATACTCAAAGAGCTCTTAAACTTGAATATTTTCAAGTGTAAAGCTCTCATTTTTGGATTTTCACACTTTTAAGCTTGTTTCCGCTTGTCCCCTTTTTTAGAAAAACTGAATATGGGGTTCTATTTATAGAACCCTAGAAACCACACTTAATCCCTCACCACCGATGTGGTACAACATAGTTATAACTAGTTTTACACTCAGATCTATCAATAAAGGGCTAAGATTCTTGATAGGGCTAAGATTCAAAGATAGAAACAATCAACGGCTGCAACTACTCCTAAAAGATGTAAAAATGAATAATAATAAAAGAAAACAAGGATTGTACCTTTAAGGGTTCGTTTGGATGCGAATTTGTGATAAAAATCGTGAAAAGGACGAAGCAATAAATGCTCCGTCCTCTTTCACTGTCACAACCACGCCTCATACACGCCATTTATCACCAAAAATGGTGTAGCAGTGGCAGGGGGTAGGGGAAGACAGAGAGGCAGCTAGGGTTTACCCCTAGCCCCTTTGGAACTTTGCAAATGAAGTCCCTTCGTTCCTTTGTTTATTCAGGAGGGAGTATTATAACGGACGTAGGTCGGGTCAGCCCTAAATGGGCTGGACCTAACTCTTATTTTTTTTTTTAATTCAAAAACGTTTTGTATATTATAAGTGTATATGTGCGTATATCAAATGTATATATATCCGTGGGGCAAAATAGGAATTTTAGTAAAATAGGTCGTTATTTAAAGTACGTAGTAGTAACAAGAAATAATTAAAACGAGGTCAAACATAGACGTAATTAAATTAACAAGCTGTTTTGAAACTCATTTTGCAGAAATAGCCTTAAGTTGACCCTTAATTGAATGAGGGTTGCAATTATGACCAACCTTTGTAATCAATTGCAGAAATATCCTTGCAATTAACCATATGCAAATATAGGCTTATTTTGATAATTAATTTAACCAATTAAAGCTATTTTGCATTACTGTCCTTAGTTAATTTGCCCATGGCTTGGACATTTCAATTAAGGCCATTTACAATTCAGCATTTGCAAAATTGACCCCAGCTATATTGAACCATGAATCAACTAATTATGAGGTGGTCATTTATGTAAGAATAACAATAATTAAATTAAAATCACAATTTTAAAACAACTTCGCCAAAATTGGCACAAATATACACACATAGTAATAATTTAGAGCTTGAGGGGTAAAATTGCATATTCTCTTAATTATTCAAATTCTTTGATATAAAAATAAAATAAATCGCTTTCTATCTAATTTTCTTTGATTTTGCTGGATTAAATGAACAATTGTTTAAAATTGTCCTATTGCTGGCAAATTATAAAAATGCTGTAAAGATGCCGATAATATTCTGAATAATTAATAGATCCTTGAAGGTTCCCCTATTAATTTACAGAAGTAAAATATTAACTTGAATAACTGTTTAAAATTATTCAGAATTTTTTGTGAGCGTGCAAAATTATCTTATTTTTTATCCAAGGACCCTGAGTAAATAAAATAAATTACGGGAGGTCAAAAATCAAGTGTCAACATCTAGTTTTCTTCTTAATAAGGCAGGCTTCAAACAGATTATTGAGTCTGAGCAATATGCAATAGCGAAAAAGAGTATTTTTGTGGGAAAGGGGTATGCTAGTGATGGGTTGTTCAACTTGAATGTTGAGATGAATAAAGTTTCAAATTCTGTTTACATGCTTTCTTCTACTAATTTTTGGCAATCTTCGTTTGTGTCATATTAATAATCGTTATGTGGGAATCATGATTAGTTTAGGATTAATCCCAATGATTAAAAGGATTTTGAAAAATGTGAGGCTTGTAGTAAAGCCAAAATCACAAAAAGGCCTCATTTTCAAGTTGAAAGAAAAACTGAATTGTTAGAGTTAATTCACACTGATATTTGTGAACTTGGAGGAAATAGATATTTTATCACTTTTATTGATGACTTTTGTAAGTATACATATGTTTTCTTGATTAAAAATAAAAGTAATTCTTTTGAAAATTTTAAAATTTATCTCCATGAAGTTGAAAATCAGTTTGGTAGAAAAATAAAAATAATTAGAAGTGATAGAGGCCGTAAATATGAGTCTAATGAGTTTAATTCTTTTGTTAGATCATTAAGAATAATTCATGAAACTACTCCATCTTATTTTCCTGCGTCTAATGGTGTAGAGGAGAGAAAAAATAGAACTTTGGTTGAATTAACAAATGCCATGCTTATTGAGTCAAGTGCACTTCTAAATTTTTGAGGTGAAGCTATTTTGACCTCTTGTTATGTATTGAATCGTGTGCCTCATAAAAAGACAAAATTAACATAGTTTGAATTGTGGAAAGGTGTTACACCTCGGAAAATTTTTCATTGATGCACAGTGAGTGGGCTAATGAAGAGCATGAAGTATATGATGTTTCGATGAGTAAGTAATGACTTCTAATGATCTTAAGTAAGATTTTTAAAGGCATCCGATGTTAGACGAGAAAGTTGCCAAGAGAAGGCAATGTATACGATAAGTATCGGAAAAGGATTTATGAGTAGCAAGTTGATGACAACCTAATGATGTTTGGGGAAGAGTTATAACGCCCCTTAGATTGTTAATGAAGTGATAAACAAGTGCTAAGAAGGTTCCATAAGGATTGGAGATCAAACAAGACGACGGGAACAACTTCGGTGGAACTGTGAGTTCCACGACCATGTTCCACGGACAGCACCATGATCCACGGACCGTGGATGGGTCCGTGGAACTGCCAGCAGAGATGGTGGATGGCTGGTCGTGAACCACCACCAGTTCCACGGACGGCACTGTGTTCCACGGACCGTGGAACAGTCCGTGGAAGTCCCGACGGGCTGAACTTAGTTCAATTATATAATGATGTTCCCACTTCATTTATTTCATTCCACACATTTCTTCATCTCTCTCAAGACCTCTAGAACCTTCCATATATTTCATCCATAAGAAAAACCAAGGAAATCAAGAATCAACAATAAGAATTGAAGTGAATCAAGAGTGTGAAACCCATTAAAGTCATCCAAACCAAGAAAACCCCAAGAAAGGTGAAGTAGGGTTGTGGTGCAAGAGGTGTATTACCATTCAAGGCTTATTCCTCCATCATCTAAGGTGAGTTTCATGATCTTCCCATGTTGTTTGAAGTATTGATAGGTTGAAACACTTGGATTGTAAAGGAGTATAGGAAATGGGTCATAAATGTATGAATAGTATCCTTGTTGAGTAGTAGTGGGAATGAATCATGAAAATGGATATGTTGAGATTATAAATACGTTATAAATGACATTTAGAACATGGAGTAAGTATTGTATGTGAAAGAACACGATAGTGAACTTTGGTCATGAATATGGAAAATTTGGAGTGAAATTACCAAATGTAGATAATGCAAATAAATGATGATTGTTGTTTGTGATATTGTGATAGTTGTTATTAACGTTTGGGAGTTGATATGGAATATGGAGGAAGTTGTATAAACAAAGGAAACGCTGCCCAATTTTCTCTAGCTTTAGTAAGCACGTCTTTATAATTGTCTAGCTAATGTAGATACGAATTCCCTTGAAGGTATAAACGAGTGCATTAAAGGAGAACGAGCAAGCAATATAGTATCTAAACGACAAAGGTATGTAAGGCTAGTCCTTTCTTTCTAAGGCATGACTCTATGGTATGAATCCTCCTATCTTTCTATGACCTCTCTATATATATGTATGTATCGGAAATGATGAGTCTACGTTATAAAGAGCTCTCATGAGATGAAGTTAAGAGGTATGTTGTGAATATGATGATGAGCCCAAGTCTAGAGATCCTAAAACTTATGACACAAGATTTCTACAAGCTAATGACCTTCATACGATCCTTTGCCATTATTCATTGTTGCTAGGCCTATTTTATGATGTTCGTCTCTTTCCTTTCAAGGCATGATTTTCCTCCTCCTCCATGAATCTCCTAAATTTCGAAGGACTAAGAGTCTACGTTTATGAATAGCCATACAAGAGAAATAAGAGATGTTATGAGCACAATAGTAATGACGATGAGTCCATGACTATAAGGAGCTACACATGTATAAGATAAAGAAGAGAGATAAGGCACAAGTATGATAACTGATAATGATGAGTTAAAGTCTAAAGAAGCTATAGTTCATGATATGAAGTTCCTATAAAGCTAATGGAGCTATCCGTAGTTCATTGATGTTGATTATTGTGTACACTCACCTTATATGCTAATTCCTTCAAGGTGAGGCAGAATGTTCATGAATGCTCCATAATGAAATCGGGGGTCCACGACCTTATGTCACGCCGATAAAGTATGATTGTCTGTGAGTCTCCATGCATGTATCATGATGAGTTATGATAAGTATATTATGATAAGTATATTATGATGAGCATATTATGATGAGCATATGATGATATTACACCGCGCCTATATGGCCGGGCAGTCACCGCCAAGGCGGGCAGCTATACACCATGGCCAAATGGCATGGGCAGCACCACTAGTGGGTGGCATGAGATGGTACCCCGGACGCGGGAGGCCTGGACGCGGGCTAATGTTATTGATTATCACACCGTACCTATATGGTCGGGCTTGGGGCAAATTACATTTATGCATATATGATATGATGATGAGTATGAAAGTAAGCCAGCTTGCATTATTTCTTTTATGATTCAGTCAGTTACAGATGGCTCCTCATTTGATGCTCCCTTATTTCATTGATGTCTTATTATTGTTTATGCCTTACATACTCAGTACAATATTCGTACTGACGTCCTTTTCCTTGGACGCTGTGCTCATGCCCACAGGTAGACAGGGAGACGGTGCAGATTCCTAGGAGCTATCAGCAGATCTACAGGAGCCCTCCCTTATTCCGGAGGTGCTATTTTGAGATAGTATTTTGTGTACATATATTTTGGGCACGACGGGGTCCTGTCCCGTCCATATGTCTAGTACTCTAGTAGAGGCTCGTAGATACGCAGTGTAGGTAGTATGGTCCCATAGCCTTCATGTATATGCATGTATATATATTATTTTGATAGCCGAAGGGCTTATGTTTATAAAAGTAAATATGTTTCAAATGTTAATAGTTTTCTATGATTATGAATGATGAGAAATATGAATGAAGGCAAAATGAGTAACAGGATGAGTGGTGTTCGGGAGTTAGTCCCGGATACCCGTCATGACCCGTAGTCGGGTCGTGACAAAAGGTCACAAGCGAAATTTGGGATATTTAAGAGTTTGGGGTTGTTTAGCCTATGTAAGGTTAATGAATCCCAAAATTTCTAACTTAGTAAAAAAGTTACTATTTGTGCTTTTCTTGGTTATGCTTCAAATAGTACAACCTATAGATGTTTTAGTCTTGAAGATAATATAAGTAATAGAATCAGGTGATGCTAATTTTCATGAAAATGAATTTTCATTTGATTCTAAAAATAGTGGGGGATAGGACTAACGAAAATATTTTGTCACTACCTAATTCTTCTACTTCTATTTTGAAAAATAAAGAAAAAGATGATTTTGAGTTAAGAAGAAGTAAAAGAGATAGAGTATAAAAAGATTTTGTCCTGATTTTTATGTTTTTAATGTTGGAGATGACCCTCTCATTTTACAAGAAGCTTTATCTTCACATGATACTATTTTTTGAAAAGAGGCTGTAAATGATGAAATGGAATCACTTATTTCCGATAAAACTTGGAAGTTAGTTGATTTACCACCGGGTTGTAAAACAATTGGTGCAACTGGGTCCTAAGGAAAAAGTTGAAACCGGATGGTTCTGGGTCCCTATCGGGCTTTTTCGTGGCCTCAAAAGGATAGTCATGAAAACCCATTACTTCCCTAGGAAGGTTTGTCCGAAGTGATGAATAAAGACTTGAATGAACAATTCTTCGATTCGGGTTGACTCCAATTGGATTGGACTCTGTAGCTGGAGTGTACATCCATGTGCCTCCTAGTTGATTTTCGCGCTCGAATACAGTGGCGGAGTCAGGATTTTATTAATGGGGTTCAAAAATATAAACAAGTAAACGCACGAAGAAGTCAAGGGATTCAACATTTACTATATATACATAAAAAATAATTCTAACTTAATATATACAGTGTAATTTTTCGCCGAAGGGGTTTCGGAGAGAACCCCCTTGGCTCAACCTAGCTCCGCCCCTGCTCGAATACAATTACGTTGTGACCTTCACGTTGGAGTTCTCGGTCTGTAACTAGGCCCGCAGCACCAGCCCCAATAACAGCAACGTTCTTGGATGTATTTTGAGGCATTGAAAAGAATCTGAAGTTTGATGCAAGCTATTCGAAGTTAGCAAGTCATGGAGAAAGCTAAGGAACAAATGAAAGAGTTATTACTGAACAGACTTGTTCTTACAAGAACTCAATATCGAAGAGAAATGATTTACAGAGTAAATTCATGTCCTAGAAATAGTAAAGGAAAATGAGAGGAAAAGTTAGTTACTACAAAGTATAAACTATTTGTGGCGGGAAATATCTGATCTCGTGGCTCGCTCAGTTGCCACATTTTCTTCATTACCAACTTCTAGTTTGGAACTTAAACTAAGGGGGGCAAATGAGCAGCTGAATTTGGCAGGTTAAAATGGATGATTGTCCAACTCTGTCCAAAAACTATTTGGACTGAGATGAGTTGGTTAAGATGAGCCAAACAAGGGTGGAGTGCATAAATACCCGCTTTTGGAACTGCCATTTAATTAATACCCAAAGTTAAATATTTTTGTAAGTTTACCCGCTTTGGAGAAAACTTCAATTGTACGTGACTAAAGTGGAAAATTCTCATCAGACTTTAGATATTTTTATCAAAAGTGTCGCCTTATAAAGGTCAAATTAAGCATGAGATATTTTTGCCTGAAATTTGATATGATTTGTTAAGGCCAACTTCATACTTTTTTTTACTAAAGTTGTTGACTTAGACAAGACCAAATTTCGGATATTTGTTAATGAAATTATGGCCTTGACAGGGCTTCTGGTGTGTTATGGCTTGCCAAGGCCACTTCAGATATTTTTTTCTAAAGTTATGACACTGACAATGAGCCTGTTTGGATAGGTTTATTTTAAGCAGCTTATAAGCTGCTTTAGATAAGTTAAGTCAAACTGGCCTAATTATTTTTTCTAAGCTTATTTTAAGCACAAAATGACTTAATTTAAATGATCAATAAACATCAAAAAAAGTTGAAAACAAATTTTTTATAAAGCAACTTATAAGCCAATCCAAACGGCTCAATATCTAACTTCATTGTGAAAAAATATACTCACGCACCAATTTATATAATGAAACTACGGCAGCTGCTAATTCAGCCTATCAATTAAATAAGACTGACAACCACGACCTAGTTACCTGGACTTTGAGATAATAGAATTTCGCGCAACAAATCAGAACAAGAAATGTAAATTGCATACTTTAACATTAGTAGTCACGTTTGTTCCAACTTCTGTCATTTTTGTCTGAAATTTTGGCCTTAACAAGATCTAACTTTAGATATATTTTTTTGATGATAAGGGAACCGCACATCTTATCCCTACTTCATGCGTAATAAATATCCATAACAAATACTAATAGAGAAAGCATTACATAACATTTAAAAAAAAAAAAAAAAAAACAATAATCAAATAATGCTATAACCGAAGCACAAGAAATAACAAATAGTAACAAGAATCAAAACACAAGTAACTACAAGAATAATGCTACTACTGGTACGGAAATCCAAAATATTCCACAATTTAACCATTATTATTATTTCCTTGCTCAGGAACCACTTTATCTAATATAGTTGCAAGTTGCATACAGCATATATACCACTAGATTTTCTTTAAGCTGTACAATGCTGTCGGTAGGTTCAAAGTGATAGCACGTGCATTCTAATTTACATAAGCGGTCATGACCTGAACATATGAGAAACTGACTGTCCCTTGTGTCCTATTTTTTTTTTTTTTTTTTTTCCATTTTCCATTTCAGTTCTATCCCTTTTTTTGCAATGGCTATGAACTCATCAGACAATAATATTCTTCAGCTCAATGAAGTAATAGTAGCCATGGTTCCATGGCCTGAACACGGCCATCTGAACCCACTATTTCTTCTTTCTCGCTTCATCGCTTCCCATAACATTCCAGTACACTTCCTCAGCCTCACTGCCCGAAACCAAGATCTGAAAAAACGCCTTCAAGGTGCACAAAGAAATGCCAGTGATGACAATTTACATTTTTCTAACCTCTCCGCTTCTGAGAGTGATAAAGACGTGTTGTTGGAAAAACTAGGGGAATCTATTTGTGAAAAATGCCATGAACTCTCGAAAAACACAAAAAGATTGGTCATCATTCATGATTGTTTGATGATAACTTACATAGGGGATTTGTGTTCAATTCCCAACTTAAAGTGTTATTTTTTCCACTCTATTTCATCTTTCGTTAGGTATTCGACTCTACGGCAAGTTATTGATATAGTTGATGAAGGTCAGGACAAATTGATTCAGCAATTAGGCGACGAGTTTCCAACTGTGGAGAGCACTTTTGGCCCTAATTTGGAGGAGTATATAAAAGAAGAACGCGAATGGAAGTTAAGTTCTGGAGTTATCATGAACTCCTTCAGAGAATTGGAAGGCAAGTATCTTGATTCACTTTCTATTTATGTAGATAATAATAAGCCATTGTGGTGTCTTGGTCCATTTCACATGCTACTCGAATCTTCAATTGATATTCGCGATACAAGTGCTCAACATGTATGCCTGGAATTTCTCGATAAGCAAGATGTTAAGTCGGTACTATTCGTGTCATTTGGAACCACCACTACATTATCACAGGAGCAAGTGAATGAGCTCGCGCTTGGTTTAGAACAGAGCAATCATAAGTTTATATGGGTAATAAGAGAAGCGGACGATGAAAGGATGGACATGGAGAATAATTCCGAGGGGAAAGATGTGAAGATTGAATTGCCAAAAGGGTTCGAAGAAAGAGTAAAAGGGAGAGGAATGGTGGTGAGAAATTGGGCACCCCAATTGGAAATCTTGGGTCATCCATCTACAGGCGGGTTTATGAGTCATTGTGGATGGAACTCTTGTATGGAAAGCATTAGTATGGGAGTTCCCATAGCATCTTGGCCAATTCATGTTGACCAACCTTATAACACCGTGTTTGTAACGAACGTGTTAAAGATTGGAATCTCCGTGTGGAATTGGACTCGCAGAGAGGAAGTAGTACCAGCGGCAGCTATTGAGAAAGCTGTCAAGACTTTGATGGGTACGCCAGAAGGGGACAAGATGAGGCAGAGGGCTGTGGAGTTGAGTAATAAAATCAAGAACTCTGTTAGCCATGGAGGACTTGCACGCAAGGAGGTGGAATATTTCATCTCTAGTATTACCAATAACTAACTTCCATTGTGAATTGCCTAATGTTGTGTGATATTGGGCTTTGTTCAACTTCTCATATTCAGTGATGTTAACTTTGGTGTTTCCTTTGGGAATAAGATTCAGGTTTTTGTATTCAATTTGAGGCTTTAGCAAACTTGAGATAATGTATATCTTTCCACTGGCATTTTAGAACTGTTAAAAATTAAATGCAGACTTTCCAAATACTCTACGTGTGAGAATAATATTTTTCCATGAAAGAAATAACACCAAGAATTATGTTAGCATATAATTAGCTGGATATCACAGTAACTGTTGAAGCTGAAATGGAGGATCAAAATTTAGATTAAAAAATTGGACATGATTGTCTGACCTTTATTAATAGTAGGAAGTTAGTATAAAGCTAGTGGAAGGTGATATTTTTGATAACAATCTAACAAGCTCAAATGTAAGAGGAGCTAAGATAAAATGAAAGAGAGATGGAGGAGAGAGAGAGAGAGCAGTTATGGAGGAAAATATCTACTTTATTGAAAATGAGTCTCTCTTATAGATAAAACACATGGACACTATATTTATACATTTCCATTCTTCTAGTGACAGTTGTACTGAGCTGTCACTCTAAGTACCTCATAATTAACTTCTTAACAAACTTAACTAGCTCCTAATTAGTTGACTGGTTGACCTGCCACATCAGCTTGACCTTCTAGCTCAATATTCCCCCTCAAGCTGATGGCTTAAAGAGGTCTTGCACTCCA
The DNA here is from genome assembly GCF_029784015.1 of Lycium ferocissimum. Taxonomy (NCBI): domain Eukaryota; kingdom Viridiplantae; phylum Streptophyta; class Magnoliopsida; order Solanales; family Solanaceae; genus Lycium; species Lycium ferocissimum. The sequence goes on along the minus strand of NC_081345.1, from coordinate 25,828,544 downwards.
AGTTTATCAAGCAGTTGACCATGTTGAAATCTTCCCAAGCTCTTTGTAAGTAGATCAGCTAATTGCTCTTTAGTACGAACATGATTAGTTCTCACAATGCCTTGACTGATTCTTTCTCTTACAAAGTAGCAATCAATATCTATGTGTTAGTCCTCTCATGGAATATTGGATTGGCAGCTATTTGTATTGCAGCTTTACTGTCACACATAAGCTCAATTGGTTGTCTTATCTTCACTCCAATTTCATTAAAATTTACCTCTACCAATTCAGGTCGCTCAAAGAACAAGCATTGCTTCTAAACTCTGATTCTGCTGAACTTCTAGAGACAAAAGATCCTTTTTCTTTGACTTCCATGATATTAGAGCACCTCCAAACTTTACTAAATAACCAGTTATAGATCTTTTAGTCTACAAGCATGCTCCCAGTCACTATCATAGTAGGCAACTAGTTGATCTGAATGTTCTGCAGGCATGAACAAACCAAGTCCAGGGTTGCCTTTAACATATCTCGCAGCCCTAAGTGTTGCTTCCATGTGAGACACCTTAGGACTATGCATAAATTGACTTAACATTTGGACTGAGAAAGCTAGGTCTAGACTTGTCATTGTAAGATATAACAATCTTCCCACCAGTCTCTGATGTGCACTAGCATCTCTTAGAGCTTCATCACTGTCAGCTGCTTCATTTGGGATGCATTGATCATACTCTACACAGGTCAGTTTTTGGCTCAATTCAAGTGGAGTGCCACCAGGCTTTGCTCCACTCAGACCTGCTTCTTGTATCAGTTCCAAAGCATACTTTCTTTGACACAACACAATGCCTTTCTTTGATCTAGCCACTTCAATTCCCAGAAAGAACTTGAGTTCTCCCAAGTCCTTTATTTTGAAACTTTTCTGCAGATCTTCTCTAGCTTGATTAACTAGCTCTTTACTGTTTCCTGTCAGTAGTAAATCATCCACATAAATCAAAATCATAACCAGCTCACCACCTGACCTTTTTGTCAACAAATTGTAACCATAGTGGCTTTGTAAAAAGCCCATTTAGACCAGTGCATCTGTCAGTTTCTTGTTCCATTGCCTTGGGGCTTGCTTCAACCCATATAAGGATTTATGGAGTTTGCAGACCTTCAAACTCTCCCTCTGTCTAGCAAACCTCTCTGGGATGTGCATATATGCTTCCTCAAGAAGATCACCATTGAGAAAAGCATTATGCACATCCATTTGGTAGATAACCCACTGATTAGCAGCAGCAAGAGCAATGATTAACCTCACTGTTACCGTTTTAGCAATTGGTGAAAAAGTCTCTGAATAGTCCAAGCCAATCTTCTGACTGAACCCTTTAGCTACTAGTTTGGCTTCATACCTCTCCACCTCCCATGTAGAATTTTACTTGACTTTGTAGACCCGCTTGCATCCAATGAGAGACTTACTAGGTGGTAAATCCACAATAGACCAGGTTTTGTTAACCTCCAAATCATCAATTCCGCCATTTGCATGTACGAAGCCACTGGGATCGATTCTTGCAGCTTCATTGTATGATGTAGCTTCAATAATGGAGGAATACACAGATAAGGCATGCTGATAAGATAGACTGAGGTTAGAATATGACACATAAGAATTTATAGGATGGGCACATGAAGAGAAAGAAGGGACATAAGGTGTGTAGTAGTCTTCAAGCCAAGAAGGGGGGGTGCTTGGTTCTAGAGGATTTTCTGGGAGACATCTGAACTGGTGGAGGAGCATCTGAAATATCTAGTGGAGAAGGAGAGGATGAAGTATCTGCATTAGAAGACGGAGGAATTGAAACTATAGAATCATGTGTGGAACCATGAGAAGGGGAGGAAGGATTTTTTTGAACTTGAGTGATTAAAGGAGATGAGGAAGACTCCTGAGTAGAGGACTCGAAGTTGGAGTAAAAGGAAAAATGCTAGAGGACAAGTCCAGGACTGGAAATAAAGGAGTCCCATCTGATTTCATGTGAAGGAAAGGAAATATATTTTCTTCAAATACAACATTTCAACTGACAAAGAAGGACTTGGAATGTATATCATAGATGATATATCCCTTTTGAGTGGGAGAATAACCCATGAACACCCCCGGAACAGCTCTAGCAGCAAACTTATCATGAGTTTTAGCTAGAGAATAGTAACTAAGGCAACCAAAGACTCTTAAGTGTGAAAGAGATGGTGGATGTTTATAAAGTTGTTCAAAGGGTGATTTGAAGTGAAGTAATTTGGAAGGTATTCTGCTAAGCAAGTATACAACTGTAGCGACACACTCTCCCTAAAATCTTAAGGGAATTCCAGCTTGAAATCTTAAGGATCTAGCAATGTTTAAGATAGTTCTATGCTTTCTTTCTGCAACCCCATTATGTTGAGGTGTAAACACGCATGAAGTCTGATGCAAAATACCAAGACTAGAAAGTAAGGCTGAAAATTCAAAAGGCTCAGAAACTCACAACTATTATCTGTCCTTAGAACCTTGGCAGTAGTAGATAACAGATTTTTTATTCTTGTCAGAAAATCTCTCAGGACAACAATGACTTCAGACTTGAACTGAATAATAAACAACCATGTAAATCTAGTGTGATAATCTAAACAAAGTACCTTATATTACAATGAGTAGGTACTCTATATGGTCCCCAAATGTCACAATGCAGTAAAGCAAATACAGATGTAGATTAGAACTACTGAGAGAGTAAGGTAGTTTTGTATGTTTAGCTAATGGACACATAGTGAATGTCATGTTTTCTGATAACATCCACAGGGGCATGCCCCATCCTTCTATGCCATAGAGTACTAGAATCAGATACCTGATTAGCTGTGTTGACACACTTATTTTCTTGAACCTGCTGAGATTATAAAGATGATTAATCCTTGAGAATGTATAACCCTTGTTCTTCTCTACCAATCCCTTTCACCAAACCAGTGTGAAGATCCCGAAATATGACAAAGTCAGGAAAGAATGAAACTGAACACCTTAGTTCCTTTGTGATCTCAGAGACTGCTAGGAGGTTGAACTTAAAGTCTGGTAAGTATAGAACATTAGAGTTTGTTTGATTGTTCAGTACATTAGCAGTTCCTTTATGTGTTACTGACACTACATTACCATTTGGAAAATGTACATTACTTCTTTCAGCCTCAGGAATCACACACTTGGTTTGTAGCATCTCAAGTTTGGTTATCATATAATCAGTGGCACTTGAATCCACTATCCATCTGTCTCAAGTTTGGTTATCATATGATCAGAGGCACTTGAATCCACTATCCATCTATTACACATTTTATTAGTAACCAATGCTGCTAGTATAGCTGCACCAGTAGTTGAGATAGATGTCTTCTCTTCAATTCCTTTTCCTAGCATTTGTATAATCTGCTGATATTGGTACACAGTGAAATAAGGAACAGGTGGCCTTCCTTGAACTCCATACTGTGCAGATCTATCACACCCCAAACCATGGCCTAGGCGTAACACGGCACTCGATGCCTAACTGCATGTGATCGAGCGAACCCACGGGCTGGCTGAATCAACATGTGATATCAAAACATGCTAAAATAAGGAAGTAAACTAACACATGCTGATCTACTAAAAAGTCTGGCTGAAATATATTAAATGCGAAAATACTGTTTAAGTTCGAAACATTTAAAATCAGTGCCAACAAGGCCAATACATAACAGACTGCTAATATCCGACCGATCGAACTATGTCATGAAGCCTCTACGAATACTAAAAAGCTAACTATCTAAAACTGGAAAGATTATAAGTAGGATCATGCCCCGTAGGAACTGGGGCTCACAAGCAGTTGATACGAGTAGTCCTAGCTAGCTGGATCGTCAACCTGTATATCGCGACGCAGTGCCCCTGCACAAAAGGGACATCGCAGACATTTGAATTGTACTGGTATGTAAAGCAACTGAAAGAAGAAATATAAGTATTGAAACTGAACTGAACAGGAAAGCAAGAGTCTGAAATACTCCCTGTTCTGAATAAAGAATCACCTGTAAAACTGTAAATATAAACTGTAGCCTAGGGCCAAAATAATAAGCACAAAATTGTGGCCTCAGGCCCAAGCAATACGTGTGCATAGCTGTGGCCTACGGCCCAAAAATACAGATACATGTGTTCAAAATTAAACAATTTATAAGATCGAGATCAAGCTATACCGATAAAGATGTTAATCAAGCTTTCGATTATGGAACTTAAGCAAATAACTGATTATACACTGACTGAGACTCATGTGATGTCAATACACAAGTCTAACATGATTACGTACTGAGTTCATGATATTCAAAATGATCACCATGAATGAATTATGAAACTATAACCCTAAAAGATAACAGTTTTACAACTATTCAAGAAACTAGGGTAAAACTGTATTCTGAGTCAAATTACTGATAAGCATGTAGAATGAGGCATAGGGAGAATCATAAATGTTTCCTAATGTAGATAGTTAGCCTCACATACCTTAGCTGTTTCACAATCCACGATAAAAGTCTAAACTTTGAGAAGTATCCCAAAAGCTTGTGTCTCAAACCTTTAATATGGGTTTTCTTAAAAATCCTAGGTTAACAACAATGATTCCCTGATTAGGTTAGATGAACACATGATTTAATCCACTTGGAATATGTTAGGATAGCTTACCTTAGTGTTCTTGGTAATGGAGGAGAAGAACAGGCCGTTCTAGGGTTTAGGGACTTGTAAAAATAAAAATTAGAACTGAAACTAGGTATTTATAGGTTCTGGTGCGTATTGAGTTTTATGGACTGAATTACGGTTTGTAATTCAAATTACGGTCTGTAATTCTTAGACAATAATTTTTGATGTCTCAAAACAGAACGTCCAACTAAACACCTCTTCAATTACGATCCGCAGTTCGAATTACAGTCTATAATTCCAGATCATAATTTTCCATGTCATAAACCAGTGACCAAATCAATATTTACGGACCAAGTTACTGTCTGTAATTCAAATTACGGCCCGTAAATTCTGAGCGTAAAATTCCATCTGCTGAACTGAAGCAAAATTCCAAGTCCAACATTCTCTATTTGATTTTCCAAGTCTAAAATCATGGTCCAAGCTTAAGTTAAGCGACTGAGGTGTTACAAGAACTACCATGACTTGTCACTGAAGTCCTTCTATAACTGGCTGATGAACCATCAGTCTCATACCCTTGAGAACAAAAGCCTGTCACTTGATGTGCATACTGACCTTGACTTGCACCTCTCTTCTTATGTTTAGGCCAATCTAAGGGATATCCAACCACTCTGTAGCAGTTCTCTCTAGTGTGACCCTTGTACTTACTCACATACTGACCTTGACCTGCACCTCTCTTCTTATGTTTAGGCCAATTTGAGGGATCTCCAACCACTTTGCTGCAGTTCTCTATAGTATGACCCTTGTAATTACACACTTCACACACTAAATTTCCCTTCTTAGGTCTATATCCTCCACTAGAATTGTTTCCACTAGAGCTGTACCCATCCTGATTCATTCCTCTATCATTCATTCCTCCTGAGTAACTTCCAGAATTCACATTTGGTCTATATCCACCATGTGATATAGTACTACTTGTATAGCTATTACCATAGTTACTACTGGTTCTTAAGCTACTAGCACCTGAACTTCCAACTTTGCTATGATTCAATCTTCTTCTGTTACTGAGGAAAGCAACTCCTTCTAACATTTCAGTGATCTGAGTAGTCTGAGAGAAAACTAACCAGAGACCTTTGACTCTTATGGTCCATAATCAAAGAGTAAGCCTTATTGAGTGATGGAGTAGGAGACATCATCAGGATCTGACTCCTAGAGTGAAATTAGGTTTCATTCAGCCCCATTAGAAATTGGAGAAGCCTTTGATAACCAAAGTGCTCAGAATACTTCCTTGATTCAGGAAAACCACATCCTGGGCAAGGCATGGGTGCATCAAACTCATCCCAAAGTTCTTTCAACCTGGAGAAGTAATCACTAACTGATAATACTCCTTAATCCATTCTAACAATTTCTCTGTGTAAATGAAGAATCCTAGATCCATTCACTTTATCGAACCTCTCCTTAAGATCTAACCAGACTCTATGAGCATTTGAGGCATATATTATGCTACTCAACAACTCCTTTCTAATAGCACTCATAATCCACGATAATACCACTGTATTTACCTTCTCCCGTTGTTCATGCAACGATCATCAAACTTATCCTTCGTGTATCTCCCATCAACAAACCCTAACTTGCTTTTACCTTTCCGACCTAAAATCATAGAGCGACTCCACAAAGCATAGTTCTCAGATCCAATCAATCGAAGCGAAATTAGAGAACTTCCTGGAGTATCGTTTGGTTACAAGTAAAGCGGATGATTATGTCCAATCTCCATCATTTGACTTCCCGGTTCAGTATTTGCAGTGTTCGCATTGTTCACACCAACCGCATTCAATTCGCCTTCAACGACCATTAGAGAAGTTCAAAAATTCTCAACAAACTTCGTTTAAACTTGCTTTTAACAGAAATTTCACACAATCAAACTATGAATTCGTCTATCATCGACTCGATTAAATCAAAGTTTCTTCTGCTTTGACTATCGCTAAATCATCAATGTGAACTCGATTAGGTCGACTTTGATACCATGATAACAATCTAACAAGCTCAAATATAAGAGAAGCTAAGATGTAGTGAAGAGAGATCGAGGAGAGAGAGAGAGAGAGAGAGAGAGAGAGAGAGAGAGAGAGAGAGAGAGAGAGAGAGCAGTTATGGAGGAAAATGTCTACTTTATTGAAAATGAGAAAATGAGTCTCTCTTACAGATAATATATGTGGACATTATATTTATACATTTCCATTCTTCTAGTGACAGTTGTACTCTAACTACCTCATAATTAACTTCTTAACAAACTTAACTAGCTCTTAATTAGTTGACCGGTTGACCTGCCACATCAGCTTGACCTTCTAGCTCAACAATTTTCAGCTGTTGCTTTCACCCGATTCTCTTGATTTCTCACTATTTTTCTTCTATTTTATTTTTAATCTTCTTCCCTTCTGAATACATAACTTAGTGAAAAGAATAACTGTCACATCGAGAAAGGTTTACGGGGTATAATTTTTTATTTGGGTGAAAATCATTTTCACCTCCCAACTTTGCTTTGAAAATCAAACTCCTCCTCACCTATGAACAATAGACATTCTCTCCCCCTTTATACCATGCAATGTCTGTTTTACCCTTGACATTTTCAATCCTCCATCTATGTAATACCTTTTTATATATAATGTTTTTTTTAACCTAGGTATTTATAGATTTTTATTTAAATTCATATTATAATAATCCTTTTATGAATTTATCACAAAAATCTAATGTTACTTTTTATGATTGATATTTTAATATATATGTATACACACACACACGCGCACGCATTTTACCTGTTATTTTTACATATGTATATGTATATGTATATTTAAGTTTCACTACTCTCTTATTCTCTATTGTCAATATATAAACGATTTTTGGTTGTCATTAATGGAATAATTTAAAATTCATTTATAATATAAATAGAAAATCTTTTAGGAATTTGTTATGGAATATTCCTCCAATTTTATTAATTATTTTGTATTACCTGCATTGAAAGATATTTATAAAGTTATTATTACCTGTTATTTTTACTTGTATAAATAGATATTAGAGTTTTGATTATTATCAATAAAAAGAAAAAAAAATTCTTCTCATTTATTTCATTATAGAATGGAATCAAGTTATATACTCAACTATTATTTCTCTTCTTTTTTTCCGTCTCGAAAATAATATATTTTTTTTATATAGGAAATTATTTACATAGATTAAAGAGATTAAAAAAATTATGATTTTAAAGAAGTAAAAGTAAAAAAGGCAAGTTGATAATGTAAGGGTAAAATAGAAATTTAAAAAAGTCAATTAGGATAAAGCGGGAAGAATGACTATTGTTCAAAGTGAGGGGGGGAGTTTGATTTTTAAAGCAAAGTTGGGGGTGAAAACAATTTTCACCCTTTTCTATTTTGTAATTTAACATTGACTTTCCTAAAAGACTTTGAAAAAAAGGTCTTAGAGAAGGGCAAATTTATCATTTTGTTATTTTATCATAGGATTATTATCCCACACAGAATATTCTACCTAATGTGGGATGAATAATCCGTAGTTTATCCTAGAATTATAAACTCTCATTCTTGTAACCAAATGACTCCTAACAAACAACTTATACCGAGATTATAATGTTGAATTTAAATAATAACAGCATTATTTAATGAATAAACATTGTAGAAGTATTATATTCATGGGGGATAAATAATCCGTAGTTTATCCTAGAATTATAAACTCTCATTCTTGTAACCAAATGACCCCTAAAAAACAACTTATACCGAGATTATAATGTTGAAATTAAATAAGAACAGCATTATTTAATGAATAAACGTTGTAGGAGTATTATACTCAGGGGTGGGCACGGGACGGTATTTGAAACTTCGGTACGGTAATTTCTGTTTTCGGTTTTTAAAAATACTATATCATTACCATATCAAAGTAATTCGGTATGGTTTGGTATTTTAAAGTTCGGTTTCGATATTTTATGGTACGGTAAATCGGTACCATAGTTTGTCCGAATTCGACTTACATATACTCATATCGTGGAGAATTATGACTTCCGTTACTTAAAAAAGTCTCAATTATTATGTACTAAACGCCTTACACATGTAAAAATATTCAAAAGATTACACAAAAATGACATTTAAATCAAGATAGAGTAGTCAAAGTTCTAACGTTTAAACAATTAGTTTTCTAATAATACTAGTTTATATATTTGTTAGTATTATAATACTAAGATATATGAATTGTATATGTAATTATATACTTCGGTATAGTATTCGGTATTTTCTTTATGAATACCGAATACCGTCCCGAATATTAAACTTTTTAAAAATGCATACCAAATATCGTATCAAATATCATAATACCGAAACTGTAGTATAAAAAAAATTTCGATTTCAATATGATAATCGGTATCTACCCTACTCAGAAGCAACTCCATCGTCATAGTTGTTCTCAATACTTAAAGAAAAGGTCAAAAGCAATAAGGAACATATGATTAAGAGATGGAAAGAGAGAATACATGCAGAGAATTATAGAATTCTTCTGCCAGATTAAGAGAATCTATGAAAAAGCAAATGTCTATTCATTTCTTGGATAAATTATAGCTACCTTCTTCTGGTTTGGTAATGTTAGGAATATTGTCTCTCCTTAAAGTCCAAAAGCAACGACAATTGTGCCTCTGAGCGCTTCTTTACTCTTTAAAAAAACACTAATTAAACTAAGATAATTCGGACCAATCATTTCTTGCATACTTTGGTTTTGGGAGGACAACTGGTTAATGGGGAATATCAAAGTTTTAAATTCAAAATTCTTATCTATAATTCTTTACAACCATCGTTCAATAAGAACTAAATTAAGATTTCTTTCAAGATATTTTACATATTGTTACGTGCTATCAAATAAAAGGTAGTAGTTGTAAAGTAAAAGTAATATCGCGCTATAAAAATGTAGAGTAAGGATAATTTGACAACGTATTAATAGTAATTCCAAATAACTTTATTGAGAACAAAGTACAGGCTGTAGGTCTATAATGGAGTTTAAGATTAGAGGAATAGCCATTTTTAATTTAAAGCTGGAGGGCAGTGGGCCTAGGCATTGATCTCAGCTTATTTTAAAGGGATCTTTACGCAAATAGCTAGTTGGATTTTAATATTTTTTTTTTGTATACATAGATTGTACACTGATTATACATATACTTTATATGCATTACAGATATATTATATATTTATCGGATATTTTTTATTTAAACGGTTAGGTGGACAGCTATGAAGATTAATTTTTCATTTTTTTAAAAGAAAAACTGGCCTAGCCTCGCATCGACTAAGTTCTACTTGGTTTCCATCAAAGCTCCACTCATTCAAAGCCGAATTGAGCTCAACTCGATTAGCTCGATTGAGTCGTAAAATTAATATCTTTAAAAAATGAACATTTAAGACGGTCACTAACTCGATGAGAAAGGATCATTTGTGGTCGAATCGAAAGAAAGGATCCTTAAACTCGATGAGACTGTTAACGGGTAAACAAATGATCCAAAAAGGTTCTAATCTGATTGGCTTAATTTCTTGAAGCAGCTATGGCAATGCCAATGTGCAGAAACTCTTAATTAATTTGTTGATAATGAGGTTGGACAGTGTATAATGATATATTAGAATTTAGTTAATGGAGGGAATAAGGACACAAGCACCAAATATTTATTAGTTCCTGCATCAATACCACTTCCATTTTGCAGAATTAGTATTCGTATCTGCACGATGAGCAGATGGCATTAAAGAATATTATTCTTAATCATTTTAGATTGCGATATTTTCTGTTCGGGAATGTTAGTTCGCATCACCTTAAAAAAGTTTAACTACCATATTGTTTCTCAATGAAATGTATCCCCCACCCCCACAATAATCAAATCTATATGAAGATAAAGACAATGAATCATATAACTAACTATCAAATAACATTTATGTTCTGTATTTTTTTTAATTACATTTTTTACTATTTTAAATTATTAAATAAATAATATAAATTTTGATGAACTCTATACACACACACACACACACACACACACACACACACACATATATATATATATATATATATATATATATATATATATATATATATATGTTGTCTACTCATGAACCTTTTTATTTTTGAATAATTATATCTACCCTCTTTCTACATTTTTTTTTTCTATTGGAATTCTTTTCTCCATTTAGGATTTTTAACTGTAGTCAAAATAAATAGTTAATCTAAACTATGACTTTGAGTTCAATCAAGATATGCATGTAGAAGTTATTTTAATGTTTTACCATAAATCTATTGATATTTTTACTAATAATTGTTTTTCGTTTTACACGCCATAAACAAATTAGTCCTCTTCTCTTTTATTTCAGTTTAAATTTAAGTTATTTAGATTTCTATATTTTGATGTTTTACTGTGTTCATTGATTGCGTTTCATTATTGAATAGTTTTGGCTTTTAACTTTGTTTATTGAGAATTTATTTACGCTGTATTATACAATATTAAGACTTTTCTTGTCAAAATTAAATGACATATGAATAATTATTTATGTATTTTTTAATTACTTCATTATATTCTCAAAATTAGTTCAAAATATCATATGTAACCCCCACCCTCTTTCTCGTCTATTGGATGGTATATAAATGACATATTAATAATTATTTGTGTATTATTTAATTACTTAATTATATTCTGAAATTAGTTTAAAATATTATCTCAATGCGGCCACCCCCCCCCCCCCCCCCACGCCAAAACACACCCAACCCTTGTTTATAGTCAATAAACTTGATTTATAAGTCGTATAATGATTAACATAATTGTGCCATTGCATGTACTATGTTTTAAAGTTACGCGTATACTCATTTTTATAACGAAAATCATGTCTTATTGGTAGACACTAATACATCATATGCTCACTTTATTAGTTACTGAAAATGGCTTATATTTATTTAAATCTTAGTTTATCCTTTTTTGGACCCTTCAGTATTTTGTTTTTTTCTAAAGAATAAAATAACAGTTTCCACCTTTATAAGTGCATAGATCTAGAACTTAAAACTTAATAAATTTTCTATTATTATTATTATTATTATTGTAGCATTAATTTTGATAATTGTTATTTTAGTAGTACGCACAATTAGCAATTTGATATTTCTTTCTATTCTATTTTCAACATAGTATGTTGTGTTTTAATTTTATTATTAAAGTGACATCTGTTAGAAATTTATTTTATTTCTAAAATTTTAATGACTTGCTTGGAATTCTTTCATTTAAACTTTTCTTATCATAATTCAAAAAAACCTTCTCATCTCAAATTTAAATAAGCTTTATGATTTATCTTTAAGCGGATATTTTTTTTTTTAGAACCCCCCCCCCCCCCCGCCCCTGCTCCTGTTGTCCTTATTTGTTGTTATTGCCCTGTTCTTTACTTAGTATTGTTACATCGTCTTGCAACTTTAAGTAAATATGAATTTTTCTTACTCATTCAGTTTATTTTTAACACTTTTATTCTATTGCTAAAATTCTTTTGGTATTATTTATTTAACGGAAAAGGCTCAAATATGCCATTGAACTATCGGAAATGGCTCATTTATGCCACTTGTCAATAGTTTGGCTCAGTTATGCCACCGAACTATCAGAAATGGCTCATCAATGCCTTTTTTCATTAACGCAGGTTTTAAGATGTCAGATATGACACTTGGCCTCCAATTAGAGGTCCATGCCGTTTAATTAAACCAGCACAAAATTGTGGGTCGGGTTTTAGTTTAATTTAGGATTTAATTTGTGTTGGTTTAATTAAATGACGTGGACCTCTAATTGGTGACCAAGTGTCATATCCGGTATTGTAAAACCGACTTTATAGAAAAATGGCATGGATGAGCCATTTCTGATAGTTCGATGGCATAACTGAGCCAAATTATTGACGAGTAGCATAAATGAGCCATTTCTGATAGTTCGATGGCATATTTGAGCCTTTTCCGTTTATTTAATTTATTTATTTTCAAAGTATATTAGTCTCATGTCTAACACTATCTCTATTTTCCTCCCTTTGTACATTATTGTGTGCCTACTATGACATATTAGGTAGATTTTTCCATTTAGTATTTTACCTATAATTCAAAAAAATGGCATATTTTATCCTAAATCATAAGGATTAATAATTTAATTTAGTTGAATAAAACACAAGAACTCATCAAAATGAGTTTAGGATTCTTCCTAACCATCTTATCAAGCAAGATCCAAGTACCTCCTTAATGTTCTTCAATATCTGCATGATTAATTGAACTCATTCAAATGCTCCTTTAATTTCCTATCAAGCTCTAATCTTTTCCTATTCCATTCACACAACCACCTCCTAAGATTTTCTACCATTTTCTTTGCCATTAAATGTACCTATTGTTTGAATCCTTAATTTCTTCTCTCTCTCTCTCTCTTTTTTTTAACCTCAACATGAGTGAATCAAAACAAAAATCCTCTCTATAAATACTGTGAAACTATCCTACTCACCAGTCACAATTAATCCATCCAAAAACCCGACAAGCAATATTGTCAACTCCATCATGAAGTTTATTCGATGGATTTATTATCTTGAGTAGATTAATGCTTTATACCACCGAGGCTAATTTGTTTTGCAACACAAAGTGTACTTGAAGTCTGCAACTTTAATTTCAGAGACAAATTAAAAGTCAAAAACAAAAACAAATACTATTAAGATCGAGAAACAAAGCTAAAATGAATAACGTAGGTAAGATGCGGAATAAATTTTATAGGCGAGATTTAATTCCTACAAAAGATGTGTCGTAAATTATCATGAATTTTGAACTCTAAAACATTCATATATTTGCGCAAGACACATTTGATGATGAAATGTCTTACGTGCATTCTTAGAATGCATGGATAGGTTTCAATTGCATCCAAGCCACCTTCTTCTGCGTTCTTTATTAAAGAAGCTCATACCTAGCAAAACAAATAATTCCATTAATAATGTTTAGAAAATTGCTCACTTATTACAATAATAAAATAATAAAGAAAAAAAATGCATGCAAGTTAAAAGCCAAGACAACGAAACAACAACAAAATAGACTACTACTACTTTCCCAAAATAACGAAAGAAGGCACGGTGGCAAAGGGTAGGAGTATCACTTTTAGAGAAGAAAGAAATTGTCATAACTGGGACTCGGGAGTAACTCACAGTGAAAAAAAATCTAATGTTAAATTATGTGTCATTGGAGGGCTATATATATATAAGAGGTTAAGAAGTTAGAACTTCACTCCAACTCAAATTTCTTTTACATTCAAATTCGAAAATCTTGTCAGTTACTAATAAATTGGTAAGAATAGATATTCTTTAAAAGAAAATGCACATTTGAAAGATATGAGATCCCATTTATCCTTATCCTACAATGATATATCTATCTAAACAATCCTACAAAAGAAATTATTATAAAAAGGAGCAATTGAAAATTGGAGATCAAACTTATCCGTTTACAAACAACTCATTTTCGTTCATTATAATAACAGATCTGATTCATATGCTATTTTTTGTTTTACATTTCGAAATATTTTACACTAATCTAAAAAGTAATACTCATTTGACGAAATCTTATTGCTTTCAATTGGATGCCAGGAAACTATATTGATATTATATTTTCACTTAACTAATTTTGAGAGTCTTATTATATAGCTACATATATTACTTCTGTACAAATCAAATCAATATAATCAATTATATTTCATCAGTAAGAGATAAAAATAATATATAAAACTTTCTTTAGATGTTTCCAATAAGTAAAAAATTACAGCAACTAATTAAATTGCAACGGCAAATATATAAAGTTACACTATTCGTGCACCAAAAAAAAAAGCTTCTTTTCATTCAAATAAGTTTTTATAACATAATGTAATGAATATTGTTTTAAAATTGTCAAGTGGCTTGTTATTAGCTTGTCACTTGGCTTGATCATATTGCTAACACCTCTCAATTTCTATATATATATATATATATATATATATATATATATATATATATATATATAATTAAAAGATAAAATATTACGAAAATTTTTAAGGATAAGTCTAACACATTTTTATCTTTCAATTATATTTTAATTAAATGTGAAATTTGGTTCATAAATAAATCTTTCTTAACAAAGCTTGAAAAATGCGGATAAATATGGTCTATTTAACTTTTTTTATAGCAAATTTGGATGATACCAACGAAAGGAAAGTGATTGTACGTTTAAGATTTGAATTCTTCATTTTTGAATATAAAATGACAAAGCAATCCATTAGGTTCAGATCACCTATACAGAATTCAAATTCAAATTTAACCAAATCTAATTCAATGAATTTATCTTCTCATTCAAGTTTGAAACTTTATCTCACCATTATCAATTGAACACTTGTCTTACAATTCTTATTGGCTTAATTTCTTGAAGCAGCCATGGCAATGCCAATGTGCAAAAACTCTTAATTAATTTGTTGATAATGAGGTGGGACAGTGTATAATGATATATTAGAATTTAGTTAATGGAGGGAATAAGGACACAAGCACCAAATATTTTTTAGTTCCTGCATCAATACCACTTCCATTTGCAGAATATTCACGTTTGGTAGATCAGGTGGATTAGGATACGAAGTTTAAGGGTTCAGACAACGATTTCGAGGAATAATTGAGTTCATGGTTATACATTTATATATATTTAGTAGATTTTTATTACATTTATAGTGTCTAGATTAATTAAAGCTATTGAATTCACGTGAATCCACGTATTATATATTGGATCCACCCCTGACTTTTGGTAGAAGCTAGTAGATTTTAAACATGTAAATTGAGAATCATAAAAGTTTGTATATAAATAATTAAAAGGAACAATTAAAAATAGTTAATCAACCGAACCAGTGGGGAGATAGAAATAGAATCAGAGCCCGTTTGGATTAGCTGAAAAAAGGTGGCTTTTAGGCATAAGTGCTTAAAGTACTTTTAAGTGCTGAAAGTTATTTTATAAATCAGCAGTTGCGTGTTTGGAAATAAGTGCTTAAAAGGTTTTAGAATTAAGAGTAGTATTGGAATTAACAGAAAATATAAAGAATAAAAGGGTAAAATGTTGGTCAAACCAAAATGGCTTTTAAGCCAAAAAATATAAGTTGGGGTTGAGCAACTTCTTGATTTTGACTTATTTTAAGCACTTTTAAACTTAATTTAAACTGTTTTCTATTTTTGTTAAACATCCAAATAAATTTAAAATGGCTTATAAGCTGGTTTGACCAACTTATAAGCCAATCCAAACGGGCTCTTACTACGATACACAATGAATTTTGGATGCCTAGTAATTTAAGTGTATGAATTAGTACGAGATACAATGAATTTTGGGATGCCTTGTAATTCTAAGTGGATGATGACTGGAGGTTGAATTATTCCAATGGTAGTATCCACAATTGTCAAAATATGAAACGTAACTAGCTCGCTAGCCAAATGCATTTCATCTATATATTCAACTTCATTCAATTCATCAACTAGTTGTAGCTGATTATTATATCTTGGACGATTTTTGGAAAATAGCCAATATTTGGAAATCAACGAAAAGTAGCTATTGTTGATGCAGAAACACAGTAACCGTGTGCATGGGTTGTACTGGACTTGCAATCATATGTTGCCCAATGTGCTGATGTCCTTTTCGATAGGTCTTTAATTTTTGTCACTCAAATTGCTGGTCTTTAATTTTTGGCCTTCGCCTAAAAAACTGGTCGAAAATACCCTAAGATTTTGGGTTCGAATTCCAGCTCAATTAAAAAAAAAAAAAAAAAATCGCAAGGCAAATGTTTCGCAAAAGTTATGCCTGTCTTAAGACATAACTATCTGCCTTATAAGGCATAATTTGCTTAAGACATAACCAAATTCTGTCTTATAAGGCAGAACTTTCGCGAAATCTTGCCTTGTGAATTTTTTTTTTTTTTTTTACTAAGCTGGGTTCGAACTCAGAACCTCAAAGATATTTTCGGCCACTTTTTTTGGTGAAGGGCAAAAATTAAAGACAAGCAATTTGAGGGGCCAAAATTAAAGGCCAACGCCTTTGAAGGACAATCTGCGCAAAAAAATGCATAATGAACAACTAAAAAGAAGTTCTAACGACCCAAGTCTGCTTTCATTGCCTTCATACCAAATTTTTGTGTTAAAAACTGGCGATACCCTTGGTAATTCTTCTGCAATTACTTTCTTACAATATTGGAAAATGAATATAGTTTTAGATTTTGCATTTACAACTAACTTCTCTATAACGGTGTGGTTTATCATGATATTTTTTAGCTGCTACAAAGAAAATATTGTTATAGAAAATATATAGTAATGCTCATTGATTGAATTTATAGGCCAAAGATTTATCATTTCTATGGGATTAAATCCCAAGATACTAATACAACGTGAAAAATCACTTCCAAAAGAAATTTGACTACTATAATGAAATGTTATTATAAAGATGTCTGGCACCTGTATTTATTTTCTTTTTTCTTCTTCGTTTTGTCGACATTAGAGTACTTTTTGTCCCCATCATATATCATGGCGCACCAGAATAATCATCTTCGAATTATTTGCTTGTTTATCATGATTACACTTCTAGATTTTCAAACACGTGAAACGTACAACTTTCCTATTCTCTTTTCTTCCGTATCTAGATTTCTAGTTCCACAAGTTGGAAGATATTTTTTTATATATATATTTTAGCAGTAATGCTGATCTAAATTCTAATACTCCTATAAGTTAATATATAATCTCTACCCCTTGAGTCATTACTTATTTTGGTAATCTAGCTTTCTCCAATTAGAAAACTTCCCTTTAATTATTTAGCCCCTCAGTGTTTTTTTCGCTGAACGAAAAGTTTATCACTGTACCAATAAATAGGGTTTTAATGTTTTATTTCTTATTTCTTTAATTTAATTCATAGTTGCACACTTGTACCATAGATAGTCCATATAGATCAGCAATAGACGAAAATGCTAAAACGTGACAAGCTCTTGTCTAGTTATAAAATCGCGTCTGACACCACCACAGTAATAATTGAATAAAGCTGCCAAATGATGATAACCTATTTTAATCATGGCACAAAAATTGTACATTTTTACTAGTAATTTGAATATAATTTTTCGGGTGGGTCAGGCGATGAAGTAATATGGCTTTTTCTTGTTCCGTCCAAGAAATCTAGTTTAAATATTTTTAGTCCGCAGAAGATACTACTGTTTCCTATGCAGGGTATAATGCTGGAAAAAGTTGGTAGCCCGAAAGTACTATTCTTTCGTAATATTATAAACTCATTAGAAACTATTTCTGGAGTGCTTGAACCTATTCGTTATGTCGGGAAAATCATAATTGTTAAAGCACTAGCAATTCGTGAAGCGTAGCAAAGAGCAATTCATAATGGATGGAACAAATTAAAATTTTAATTATTTCGGATGCCAATAAGCATGTGGTTGATATGATTCATCAGAAGGTGGACACTTCTTGGGAGATCGATGCAATTTGTGAAGACATTTCGAGCCTTAAACGATGCTAATTTGAAAAATTACATTTTATTGTACATATTTCTAGGACTTAAAACTCACTAGCGCATTAGTTAGCTAAATTTTCTATGTTTCTACTGCATGATGTCACTTGGGAGTTTAGTTTCTCAACTTGGATGGTAGATGACGTTTGGCACCATTTATGAATCTATATCTATATATATAATATAACGCTAGGAATAGACAAGGTGATGTGGCACCTTTCTATGGCCAATGATCCCATTTATCTTTTGACTTTTTATATCATTTTTCAATTATTTTATTTTAAAGAGTCATCTCAATAACTCATACCCCTTCATCTTCGTAACATCTACTCTTAATTAGTATTAGATTTCATAATTGTCAAGTTTTTCATGATCATAACCGGCCTCCTAATTATTTAATTCACAAGTCATAACACCTAATTAAATCACACCAACATGGTATTTTCATTTCAATAAATTGAAGGTATTGCAGAATCGAGGGGAGATCAAAAGCACAAAAGGAAAAAAATGTTGATGGAGAAGGAACTATTCCCATGTCAGGTACTCAAATACGTATTTTAGCAAGTGAGTGAGTGTTTTGATACGTTTGTTATATGGGTATCTTTTAGAATGTTCAATTTTTTCATGCTAAAATGGCTACGTAATTTTTTGGCCTATGAATTGAGGTTGTTGCAATGTGTTAATTGTTCTGTATACATCATCAGCTTTCATGTGCTTTCCTCTTTCTCTCCTTCATATAGACATTTTTCTTTTGAGCTTATGATAATATCTAATTTGAATATAACACAAAGGGAGATAGATTTATAATAAAAAGATAAGTATTTTTCTCTCTTTATTCATTATTTTTCTTTGTCTATTCAATTTGGTGATAAAAGTTGTTATGCTCATTATTTGCAGCTTTTTACTAAGGAAGACATAAGTAAAGATCGATATATTAGGATGCACAATTTTACTTATTTTTATACATATTTTTTCCTAATCTTTTAAGAGTTGTTGAAATTAATTTTCGGACGTAAGTTATACAACTAAAATTCCAAAATTAGAACTGTAAGAATAATACTTTTTGTATCCATTTTGCAGGAGTAGATATGTGGGGGCAAGAAAATGCAAGGGAGAAAATAAGGTACTTTTGATTTTTTTTTTTTTTTTGGTAGTTATGGATTTTGGATTGAGAGAAAGGAAATGGAAGATAAATGATTATAAATATTATTTGGTGAAATTGGACGTCAGACTTGAGTGATGCAGCCTATAAGAGTCCGGAGCCTAAATGGCATTAATTTGCCCCAAAAAAAACCAAAGGGGGTTGTCCTTTTCACAATATACCAAAAGGGGTTTATCGTGAATGGGGCAACGTTATACCCCAACTTTTTTTCAACCTGTCAGACGAATTAAACAAAAAAAAAAAAAAAAAAAAAAAAAAAAAAATGTAAGTAAAACGTTAGCCAGCCAACGTTTTACAACAATATGACTACACTCATTAATACTCCTTTGGACTAAGCTTCCAACTTGCTGTAATCATCCTTGCAGGTGTTAATGATCTTTGTTTTACATGCATAATATCTATATATAGTTGACAATGATGTGTTTTTGTAGGATTTACCTTTTAGTTGATTACTCCCTCCGTCTCATATTATTTGTCTACATTATTAAAAATATATGTCTCAGATTACTTATTCATTTATAAAATTAAGATAAAATTAGTTAAATCTTTCCCATCATACCCTTAATACTAAATATTCTTGAAAATAATCAATATTGATTAGAGAACATTTTTAGAGAGATATAAGGGTAAGATAGTAAGTAGACGTTTTAACATTTTTAGTAAGTACCCTTACATTTTTAGAGAGATATAAGGGTAAAATTAGTTAAATCTTTCCCATCATACCCTTATATTTTTTTTTAACTTTATGCTTGTGCCTTGTTGTTTTTATTGAAAATTTGTTCTTCTCAACATTTTTTACAATGTGCATATGGGTTATACTAATGTAAAATGTTGATCTTTTTCATTTTTTCCACATTATGATTATAGGTTGTAATGTTTTTTATTTTAATCTTCTTTAATTTTTCTTTCAGGTTGATGCACTCAAGGACATAAATAAATACCAAACCAAAAAACACATAAGATATGCTCTTCATATGAAAACACAATTTATCCCTTAACATACATTAATGTATTTTAGTGCAAGAGTTAGCTTTTAGATACATTTCGCTTAATCAACCTTCTAGCTGTTTCATGCATTACACGCTTTGCTTTCCAACTGTTTTTTCAAATTGCATAATTAGGATCAAGATTGAAGCAAGTACGTTACGTTATTGCTCATTAGTGTTTGCTCAATGAAATATTAACAATCGAGAGGAGACAAGGGCAGATCTATGTAGAAGGGTGGGGATGCCATGGCACAAACTTTGTATATATAGGTGTATATGTATAAGAAATAGACTATATAAAGATCTTGCCACCCGGAATAACAAATGAGGCGATAGTGCCACTGGCAAATGACATAACATACCACAAAATTGACGGGAGTTCGAACCTGGTCTGCAGCACTTATTTTTGCTTGATCTTTTGCTTGCTTGCTACGAGAAGCACTTATTTTTGCTTGATCTTTTGCTTGCTTGCTACGAGAGTACCTTCAGCTCTATTCTGTTTCAGTTTTTGTCTTCTTCTAAAATCTTTTTACTTGCTATTCTATATTAATCCAAATTGACTCTATTTTGCTATAATTAGTTCTTGACATTTTTTACTTTCTCTTTATTTACGTACTAATTTCTTGATACGCCCGTTGTGTGCGTATCAAATATTCTTGAGTACTAAATTTTAAAACATCACACAAATATTAATGAGTACAAAATTTTAAAACATCACACAAATAATAATAAAACTTTTAAATAGCAAATTATAAATACTTAAAAAAGTTTTGAAGTTTTTAAAAATGATGAATATTGATTATGTTAGTGTTTTTAAATTTAAAGGTTATTTGGAATTCTTACCGACGTTTTCGCTAATTGAAAATAACTGGATTGAAAAGCTACAGTTCTTTATTCTTTCTCAACTATATATCTGCAACAACACACAAAGGTAATGGAGTATGAATATATAGAGGTAACGGTATTAGATGATTTATATAGGTTGTAATTTTTAACGCGGAAAATCTTTTTCTTTCTACCCGTTTTAGAGAATGAGGCCTCTTATTCCAAATTAGAATGCTTGGAGATCTTTAATCTCAGGAGTATCTAAAAGAGAACATTACTAAACAAATCTACATATTCGATCGATTTGTCTATATAAATCGATAAAGATAAACAACCCGAACTGTAGCCTAAAATTGATCAAACCGACCCGTTTACCCTATTTGGACGGTGTGGCACCCGGAACCTTCAAATCCTGGATCCGCCTCTGAGAGGAGAAGTTCAATGGTTTCTATTTTCTTTAATTCAAATTATTTTACCAAAACCGATAGGCCATCCAAGGATATTTAGAAAATTAATTTGAATCATGTATAGGACTAAATGTTTTAACTTTCTCAACTGTGTAAGTATTTAATCGTTTATTTTTTTCTTTTCTTCAACTTTCTTTTTATTTCTCCCCTTTTATTTAATTTATGGATGTGGTTTGGAATTCTCAAGAGTATCACCAAATCTCTTCCAAAAACATTTGGAAGAATTTTGAAAGTATGAGCGGTGACACTATTAATATGCGACGATCCATCGAGTTTTTTTTTTTTTTTTTTTTTTTTAGAACTTTGCTCATACGAAAGAGAATGTAGCCCGGAATTTTTTATTTATTTCGGTGTTATATTTATCTAAATTATTATTAGTATGATATTAATAGACGTGATTAATAATTCTCATGATTCTTCTTCTTCTACTCTCAAATTAAATTAAACTAAAAACTATTGCATAAATTCATTGATATTTTTTCATGAAATAACTGGGCGAAGAGCGGCCTATTTCACTAGTTAATATAAAATGTGGTGTACAGGTTTCAAAAAATAATTTAGAAACTTGTTTACCCTACATTAGGTACAGTTGAATTTGTATTGTGTTTTAAAGGATACATGAATTAATTTGTTATAAACAAGAATAAATTAATAACAATAAACAATGAAATCAGGTAAAGATGGAACAAGAATGCAATAAATTAAGCCTGGACCGTATGAATTCGGAGGAATCTCTCAGTGAGGACGACTTCGGTTGAACACTTTAGCCTTTAGCAACACTTTGAATCCGGTGCAAAAAAGTAAGAAAAAAGTAGTATAATTTGCTTGTAAGCGTGAATATAAATTGTTAAGCTAGAATTGGGGTGCCCTCTAACATTGAGATTGGGCTCTTTTTATAGGGGATCATCATCAACATTAAGTTGTGGATCGTGCTTTTTAATGAACAATAATGACCAATAAATACTACTCTTAATTACATAAGCATAACGTTTAGCTACACATCCGGACCGAATGTGTAACGCCTGATACTCATAAATGATCCGTGACTATTGTTCTGCAGTCTTTGCTCCGGGTTCATATGAAACCATTGTCTTCGGGTTCTCGCACAAATTGCCCCACCGATTACTCTCATCTGCCAAGTACGCCATCACCCAGTGCCACCTGTAATGTAACATTTTCCCATAGACAGAACTATCAATTGAATCACATTGCACGAGTTTGAGTTCCATGGTTTTCCGCTTGGACCTTCTCTATTTTCTTACCAATTTGTTGGAAAAGATTTTCATTATTAAAAATTTCATAACCAATGCGGACATCAGTTTTTTTAAATCCTTTTTTCACAGACACGTAATTAGATTTGTGTTGCTTCAAATTCTTTCATTATGTTTTTATTTATTTAAAAACGATGCTCAAAGAATCTAGCTATATCTTGCTTTTATTATTAATTTAGGGGCTTGGGAAGGGGGAAATAGAATTAGTTATTCACCCATAAGGATCTCGGAGTCGATAACGTTTTATATTAATCAGATTTATGAATTCATTAAAAAAACAAAACACTCCTTGAATATTTTAATTGATGTAGTGACCCAAATATGAAACAATATAATTGACTAATAAAATATTACTCAATTCAATCATTTAATTTCTCCGTGTTGCGAAAGTTATATTAATAGTAGTAGTATGATTTTGTATGAATGAGGTGTGTCATGTGTGCATTTAATCTAGCGCACGTAGACGGGAGTTGGGAGTTCATGGAAATCTGGTCAACGGTTGCATTTATTAGCTAATCAATAAGTCCAACTATTACAGTTGCGCAGTTAGCAGCTAGATGTCAACCATAACACGATAATAAACCTTGTTCCTTAATTAATGTACACATAGTTTATTCACTAACTTACACGGATGAACACTAGGTTAAACAACCAACTTATAATCAGGTAAATCATTAAGGTAACTAGGGGCGTGTTTGGTACGTAGAGAACTATTTTGTGGAAAATGTATTTAATCTTCTCATATGTTTGGTTGGTCAAAATATTTTGAAATTTTTTTCTTCTAGAAAAATTGGTTCTTGAAATTTGAAAATAAGCAAAACGGCTTCCTTAGTAGGAATAGGGAAAACAAGTTTCATGAATGACATTCTGTGCTATTTGTCTCATTCCCATCCCCTCTACCTCACCCCCACCCCACACACTCCATCTACGCCCCATCCCTTCGCCCAATAATGTTAGTCTAGATTATGTATAAATGTTCATTAGACAATATTTTTAGTTTACTAACCGAACATCATAAAATAAATTTAGAAATCTACTTATTTTTCAGGAAAATATTCTCCGGAACACATAATAAATGTCAGTATTTCCCATAGTTGACTATTTATGAGTCCACACGAAACCAAAAAAAATAAAAAATAAAAAAACCCTTCCCATTATTAGGCTGGCTGGGACCATATATCCCGGTACCCTGCTCTTTGGACGGTACCTACCTTCAATTTCACTTGCTTTATATACGGAGATCTCCCTTCAAACTTTCTACACCCAAACTTACTTTTGAGTTATTTCTCTCTCGAATATAAGTCGGCTTCTGAATTGCAAATTGCGATCAATTAATAGTCTTCTACAATATTAATCTCAATGGCTCCTGCTTCTTACAATTGCATATTCAATACAATATGTGTAATGGACGCTTCCAGTCGCTTAGGTACAAAGCTTGTAAAGCGTCTTCTCAAGAGAGGTTACACAGTTCATGCAACTGTTCAAAATCATGGTAAAACAATTATACTCGTTAATTTCCTTCATTAATATGTCTAGTTTTCTCCCTTCATTAATATGTCTGCGTACATCCTACCCTCCCCGAACCCCACTTGTGGGAATACACTGGGTATGTTGTTCTTTAATATGTCTAGTTTTCTCCCTTCCTTTTTAACGATGACTAACGAGTTTAGGAATGTATTTATGTACATATAGGCGAGTTGTTGTCGTTGAAGGGGATTGAGTGTGAGAATAAGAAATTGAAGATATTTGAGTCGGACCCTTTTGATTACCATAGCATTCTTGATGCTTTGAAAGGTTGTTCTGGTTTGTTCTACTCGTTTGAGCCTCCATCAGATTATCCCACTTACGATGTAAGCTTACTTTTAATTCCTCTAGCTCTTTCATTCTTTAATATCCATGTTATAAATTACTGGAAGTCAGTGTTACTTATGATTAGATTTTGTTCCGTCAAGGATTTCGTGATCAGGAAGAAGGAAAAAAGCATGATAATGATTAAATATTGATGTCCTGTCGTGGTAATTAATGATAATGAGTACGTGTATAATTTTCTTTAACACATTACTGGTCCAATTTGCATTTTGCAAAACATTAATCAACGATATATAATTACTAAACCATCCTTTATGAGCTTTGAAAATTTAAAATTTGAACTTGTAGGAAGTACTCCAATTAGTATGGGTAATGGTTACTTAATATTAAGGAAAATTGAAAAAATAATTAATTTCCTTTTGTTTGCTGAACAATTCTACAAAGGGACGTCTATTTTTCATATACTGGGCAAGTAAAAAAAACAGTGGGAGTATTAGCCTATAGTAGTAAGCTTTTCAAAGTAATTAAGCTTGATATAGTAAACTAAAATATATAATAACAACTTGCTATAATCAGATAAATCACACTGATAATATAAAAGTTATCCATCCGTCCCAAAATAAGTATCACTTTAGCAAAAAAAAAATTGACCCAAAATAAGTTTCACCTTAGGAATTCAAAACAAATATTAGCAAGAGTTTCTAACCATACTCTTAGCTAGGGGTGTACAAAGTAAACCGATAAACCACACCAAACCGATAAACCGAGTCATACCGAAAAAAAAACCCGACTAGTGGTTTGGTTTGACTTGGTTTGGTGTTGAAAAAAAAAACCGATCATAATTGGTTTGGTTTGGTTTTAGCTAAAAAAAAGTCAAACCGAACCAAACCAACCCGACATTACATGTATTCAATTTTAAAAATATTTTATACATAAAAATATTTATTTGTAATGTAATTTATAAATATTTCTTAAATTTTTTCGTAGTTTTTTTTTTATCTATTATCATATTATTCAAGTTTGAACTTAGAATTTTGAAGTGAATAAGTTTTATATCCTATGGATGTTAGTAACTCATATAAAGTCCAAACAAAAACCAACTCAACACTAATACTAACAAAAAAGAAATTCAATTTACCACTAGGAATGACAATAATGTTAAAATAAATGGATATCTATTCTTTAGTTTTTTGCAAATTGGTTTAGAGAGTGAAAATACATAACTTAAGTTTTTTTTCTTGTTATGTAATTAATACTTATTAGCCGTACTTATTTTAGCATGACTTAGTATTTTTAGATTATGGTCATTTTCTTTATGGCTTATTAATTAGCAATATTTATTTTAAACGATTTTATTATCTTTTGTTGAATATTTTAATACAATGTCATCACTCTTCTCACATTTTGTGTTATTTTCTTATGAAACACCTTAATTACATAGTTATATCTTACTAGGACTAAAGAAATATTTGAAGTAAAAATTAGATGTTTTGTATCAAGACTATTCCCAAAAAAAACCCGAATAACCCGAGAAAATCCGAGGTTGAAAAACCCGAGTTTTATTGGTTTGGTTTGGTGTATAAATTTAAAAACCCGACACAATTGGTTTGGTTTGGTGTTTAAAAAATCCGAACCAATGTCACCACTGGTCTACGTACACCCCTACTCTTAGCATTAAAATAGTAGTCTTCTTTAAAATTGTTCAATTCTAAAAGACATCTAACAAAATAGGGTTAGTTTAGTAAACTCCACATTATATTTATTGATTTTTTAATGGACGTGATTTTTGCTAAGGTAGTACTGATTTCTAATGAAAATACATAATCTTATAAGCGTGCTCGCATATATATATATATATATATATATATATATATATATATATATATATATATATGGGGCACTGGTCTAAATTGGTAAATGCTGCTGTCAGTTAGTGGTAATAATTAATGAAAGAGCAAAAAAGACATTAATCTAATTAATAGGGCCGCTCACTGTATACGTAGGGTTTCATGTTTTGTTAGGCAGTTACTAAGTCAAACATTATTAAGGAGCATGATAAATTAGGTAAGCTTAGATAGCAGTTGAATGAAAGCAAACAAGAGCTAACAAAGATGAATTAATGTACATATGATGACAGGAAGAAATGGCAGAAGTGGAGGTGAGGGCAGCACATAATGTGTTGGAAGCATGCGCACAAACAGATACTATTGAAAAAGTTGTATTTACTTCCTCAGCAACTGCAATTATTTGGGGACATGATAATCATAAAGATTCCACTGATCAACTAGATGAAAGACATTGGAGTGACATCAACTTTTGTCGCAAATTCAAGGTATGCACATTTATCATGTGTTTTTCCCACCTTATCATTACCTTTATAACTTTTTGAAGTAATTAAATCCAGCACTATCTGCATGTAGACGCCACTTACGTTTTAAAAGTTAAAACTTGAATTGTCAAAGGATTTAGTTCCTTACACTAACAGAGTAATTTCTTTTTTATAGTCACCGGCCTCATTTTTCAAATTATTAATACCACTTACTATGAACAATTACTTCTAATTGTCATATCTTTTTGGCATAACCTTATAGTGTGAAAATTCTTTTATACATTTAGTAGAAATTAAAATTGAATTTACGTTATATGGCTCATCAGCGCATACTTTTTTTACACCATCAGATTAAGTTCACTTAAAATGATAGGTAAATATCATAACAAGCCTATATATATATATATATATAAATGGTAACCTGCAAAATAGAAGAATAACCTGCTAGAGCCGATTAATTAGCTAAAAAAAATTATTACCCTGTATGTAGAGATTTAAGTGCGAACTTCAAAGTATCAAGGAATTGCTTACAGATCATAATAATTTTTTTAATTAAAATGGACAGCTGTGGCATGCTATGTCAAAAACACTAGCAGAGAAGGCAGCTTGGGCATTGGCAATGGACAGAGGAATCAACATGGTGACTATTAATGCAGGACTATTAATGGGTCCTGAATTAACCATCACTAATCCTTATCTTAAAGGAGCAGCTGAGATGTATGAAGATGGAGTCTTTGTGACTGTTGATCTTGATTTCTTGGTGGATACCCACATTTGTGTCTATGAGGAAATAGCAACCTATGGTCGATACTTGTGCTTCAATCACATCATTAACCAAAAAGAAGATGCTCTTAACCTTGCCAATATGTTGTCCCCCTTGCCTTCTCCCCCTCAAAGGTATATACCTCATCATTTTATCCCTTTGGTTTATGAATAAAGTTTAGCTTCTATACATTTACGTGTTTGCTAGGGGTACAATATTCAAAATTTACTATGTATGTATAGAAAGTAATTTTTACATATATACTTAATATAAATTTAATATACACATTATAATCTGCCCACGACATAAATTTTTGATAAAAGGTGTATAATAGCCACCGTTCGTTGAATGTGGCTACACTACTGCATTTTTTACCTACTACAACAAGTAAAAATATGTTTGATAAAGTAAAAATTCTTTATACGGCTGGTGTATACAACTTAAACTCAAATGGATATTTGCTTTGTAACATAGATGTGTTTTAGAGAAACCTTTTAGAGAAACCTTTTCCCTTATTCTTTGACTTCTTTCACATGTGCATACACATTAATTAATACTTTTCCTTTTTGCATATTGCAGTTTGGAAGAAGATACAAGGATAATCCAGCAGAGGATCAGCAACAATAAATTGAACAAGCTTATGGTTGACTTTAGAGGATGCCAGTCCCAGATGGACCAAATTGCAAATCAAGACATTTGCTTATCAAGATGAACCGGCAAATTAAAGGGATCTCTTATGAAAGTGTACACATAAACTCCACTGTAAATTAAAAGCTACTATAAAATTTGATGACAATGTAACTTTCCCCCAACCCCACTTCCCAAGTAGCTAGGCAAGTAGCAAACCTCTTGGATGTAATGGGAGAAAATGAACAAAGAAAGAAAAGAAAAAAAAGACACATAAATGGCCAAATGCAAGGCATGTAATAATGTTTATGTACAAAAGTCAATAATTTAATTAAGAGACACCATGTGAGTTATGAGTTCGCTTTTTTGCCAATCTGTGATGGTTGCTTTAAGTCTAATCTCGTTTACTTGCAAGTCCAACTGAGCTTGGCAAATGATAAGAGAGTCGTGCTTGTCAAGTAGTGGATGTATACAGAATAAGAAAGTTTTTGGGTAAAGTCCGCCTTCAAACATAATTAACATTTGAAAAAATCAAGAGTACAACTTCCACCAAACTTCTTATTTTATACCAGCCTTTTCAATAATAAATCATATTGTTCCTATCATATAATATAACTTCTTTTGGGTACACACGATTTGATTTCTAGATACACCTTATAAGAAGCGTCGCTTTCAAATTAAACCCTTGTTGGTTCTTTTAATTTTCTTTTAGGAGGAAAACAGCAAGCATACGTAAAGTTGTCATATTAATTCCTAAAATTTTGACACGCTTACTAATGTGCTTACAAGAAAGATAATGGTATATGTACTGTGACCCTCTATGTTTTTTAATTATCACTGTTTGAGCACTTGTTTTTTTCTGCCTTATGATCATTTACTACAGGTTAGCCTCACAACTCTTAAAACACCCATATTATGAAATGTTGCTTAAACACTACATGTTAAATTTCTTGAGGATCAGCAAACATAATGTTGTCATCTGCTAAATCCATAAATTGTTGCTTCACTCATCCTTGATAATGTATATATTCTAAGAAACTTAAGCCTAATTTTTTTGGAGCCCTTCAGCCTTTTGTTGCCCCTAGAGAAAAGTACAGTTCACTATTGTCATAAAAAGAAGTCATCCATTTATACACAAAAGCCACAATTTATAATTTTGTAAGAACTCATCTAAAAGCACGAAAGACTGTCTCCAAACATGCAATAAACTTTGCATATATTCATTGTGGATGCGTGGTAGTAATAAAACTTAATTGAATGTAGAAATAGCATCTATCTGCATGAGCTTTTCGGCCGTGTCTTTGAAAACTAGTCATGATATATAAAATTTCATATGTAAAACTTCATGACGATCGACTATTTCTAAATTATATGGAGGGGAGGGGGAGAAGAAGGCTGAAAATGGCTGTTTGTGGACTTTATCCAAAAGTTGGTCCATACTGTACTCACATGAAGAAATTGCACGCTTTTCCCTTCATATGGGCTGGTCTTTAATTTTTGTCCTTCAAATGGGTTGATCTTTAATGTTTGCCCCTCAACAAAACTTCTGTCTGGTGGGACATA
The DNA here is from genome assembly GCF_029784015.1 of Lycium ferocissimum. Taxonomy (NCBI): domain Eukaryota; kingdom Viridiplantae; phylum Streptophyta; class Magnoliopsida; order Solanales; family Solanaceae; genus Lycium; species Lycium ferocissimum. The sequence goes on along the minus strand of NC_081345.1, from coordinate 25,798,597 downwards.
AAATCTAGGGGTAACTACATGGCATAACTAACTCTACCACATTTTTATATTTAGTAGCTATAGTTTAAAATAATTACATCTCATAGCTAATTATAATATGTTAAATATAACTTATAAATACATATATATACAAAGTAGAATCACCCCATATCACATTATTTAATTCCAAACTAACCTTCTCATCTCTCTTTCTCCCTCCCCCTCCCCACCCCGCTTCCCACTGCTCCGGCGAGAGCTTCCGCGCCCTCTTTTTCGGCGAGAAACATTGAAGCAACTTTCAATTTTCAACCTTCTCATCTAATTAGCGTCCTTCTTCTCATAAACCTTCATATTTGAATTGATGCCATCTCCAACTTTGTTTTTTTACTTTAAAAATACCATTGATCCAACAAAGAAATTTGTTGTTGTTAACGCGTATCAAAAAGCATCTACTAAGAGCTACATGTAAACCAAACTCAGGCTCATGTACGGTGGGATATCTTTTATGCTCAGGTGATATGTAAAGACTGAAAAGATTTACAAGAGAAATCTATGGTTGATGCAAGCATACGAGTATCCGTAAAGTTTAAGCTAGAATATTTGTTGGTGAAATCGCATCTTCATTGCTTCATTGATCCAATAGTGAAATTTGTTGTTGTTAACGCGGTGGCTTTTGAGTTTTCACGGTCGAATCCGGTTAGATCTAGCCGGATCTACTTAGTTTTGGTAAGATTTTGCTTTGTCTTTTTCGGCGGCGGCGATTTTTTTCCTACGATTCCGATCGCGAACTGAAAATCATTTTTTTTAGTGTATTCATTAAATTTTTAGCATACAATTCACTGTATTCATTAATTTTTTGGCATACAATTCGGCAGTTTTGTGTATTTTATTTTCTTGTATTCGTTTTTGAGTGTATTCGTTAGTTTTATTTTTTGTATACAAATGAATACATTAATTTTTGAAGTGTATACAAATGAACAGTGAATTTTATTTCTTTGTATTCAATTTTTTGAGTGTATTTGTTAACTTTTTTAGTGCAAAATTCTGTGTTTTGTATACAATCGATTAAATATAATAAAATGAATACACTGTAAAAGTGACTATAATGAATACAATTGATTTGAATACATTTAAATTGAATACAAAATTTAGTTAAATTTTAATATCGTATTCATGAATACAGTCACACTTAATAGCGAATACAACATGAAACAAGCGCTAGCTATATGTTTGCCACGAAAAGTAAATAGCTAAACTGTAGCTATGTGGAAAAAAAACCCCAAATAGTAGTCATTTATGAAATTTTCCCATAAATCTATATATACTAGATATGGAAAAGGCCCATTTACGGGCCCAACATTGTAATCTTAAATTGCATTTGTAGGTATTCATTTATATTTTTGAAAAATAAATTAGTTATCGACAAATTAATTGCATTTATAGGTATCCAATTTTACTTTTAGTTTCTCACTAGATGTCCCGTACCTCAATTGGAGCCTGACTATATTCGGATGATGCATTGCAGGGCCCATTTACGGGGCGACGCTCCTAATAGAATTTTTTCCATGAACTCGCGACCTCTGGTTAAGGGTGGATTACATTTTCTAATATTCACCTTAACATCATGTCAGACACAAACATTGAATTAAATAACTAATTCCAATGATATTCTTTCCATAATGTATTTGAGAATTCTGAACAGATTAAAATTGCAATTGTCATTTATATTAACAAATTTTCTAAAGGGAAACTTATATAAATAACTACCTTTTATAAGCTCCTGACAATATATAACTATAAGTTTGCAATTTACAAACCGTAGCTACCTTTTTTGTGGTTTCGATTGTATTTCCGTGTTTTTAAATACAGCGAAATACATGTATCATAAAAATAGAGTGGAGTAAATCCTTTAAATACACGAAGGAGTTTCGGCTGTATTTTCGTGTTTTTAAATACAGCGAAATACATGTATCATAAAAATAGAGTGGAGTAAATCCTTTACATACACGAAGGAGTTGTGTATTTCCTTACTATATTTATAATCGCTAATCCTTTTATTTTGGTCAGATGCAAAAATGTATTGAGTTAAGATGATGCAAATGTGCGGACGTCGCATCGATTGAATGTATTCGACCGTATTTGAATGTATCATACTCAAAAATTATGACGAAAATGAAGAATACAATTAATCTGGTCATCACTCCTAAGGAAAATACAAAATACACCGTATTTAAAAAGGAAGAATACAATGACACCGGTCGGATCTCCGATGAAATACAAAATACACCGTATTTAAAAAGAAAGAATACAATAACATGATTGATCTCCGAAGAAATACAAAATACTACTATATTTACACTAAAAAAAATGAAAATACATTCAAATCCTATTAAAGGACCGTATCCGTCCATGGCGGTCAGATTCTCGCCGCCATTTCTCGCGGAATAGGAAGAATACAATCAAAACCGGTCGAATTTCTCAGCCGAAATACAAAATACCACCGTATTTATACTGAAAAAATCAAGAAATACAAAAAATACCACCATGTATACAAGCACTACTGAATCCAAAACATCAACAAGTAATCATAGGCATTAGCAAAAGAAGAACAACTTCAACAAAACTTCAACAATGGAAGCCATGGATTAGGTCAAATACAAAAAAATACACTAAAATTGACGAATACACTCATATCCGAGATTTCATGTTTGTTACTCAAAGATCTCATGTTGTTCATGTGGTTATGTGTGTCAGCATCCGAGATCTCACGTTTAGGCGTAGTATGCATGAATATGAAGAATAATAAATTGGTGCGGATTTGTTCTGTTGATAGAGAGAGATAGAGAAGATGGGTGTGAGGTCGTGGAGCGAGGGTTCGCGGGAGTGGCTGGGCGGTGGTTTGGGTTTCGCTGGAGATGGAGAAAAGGAGGAAGAGATGCGGCTATAGCCATAACGAGGGGAAAAGAGATAGATGTGAGGGAGAAGAGAGAGAAGATTGATACAAATGAATAACTCTATGTATTTAGTGTAGGTATGATAGGTAAATTAAAAACTTGTTGTAGCCTATGACAAGTAATTAAATTAAAAGGTAGTTATTTCCATAAATAACTCTTAGAGTTAGCTATGTAAGGTGTAAATCTTCCTTTTCTAAAATTAGATGAAGCGAAGAACATATTGATCTATCGATAAACTATTCTTATACATATAAAATATACATATCCTTTGTCTTTTTCAACAAAAATGTAGTCTTATTTCCTAATGTAACCTATGCTAAAGCTCATGATAAAACGATATAAAAATTACAAATGAAAAATGTTTAAGATTTATTAATAATCGAAAATTATTCATTGAAAAATGGACTATAAACAATATGTATTAAATGAGTTTATGAAATATATATATATATATATATATATATATATATATATATATATATATATATATATATATATATATATATATATATATATATTGTGTAAAAAAATTTACATTATTAAGTTCCATTATCTATTGTAGCTTGCCTCGTTCCTTTATTTTAAAAATTACAAAACTATTTTTTCATGAAGACTTACTTAGATATTTTATATGACCTTATAACAAAGATTTCGTTACTTTAACAAAGTGTATATCACTTAAATTAAATTCTCGATTAATTAAACGCATAATTGTAGCCTTCTAATATGGTGAGAACAAACTTATCACTTAAATTAACTTTTGAGGTTTAACAAACCATAATTTTAAAAATGTCTTCAATCATGACACTTTTAATTTTTAATTGCTTTCAAATATTGTGAATAGAGAATATCTTTTAATTATTTTTCAATATCTTTTTTATCGTCCTACTACAACAGTTATTTTGCAGAGTAATTAAATATGCAAATAAAAATTAAATATACAGTTTACATGGATACTTTGGTTTCAATAAATAAAATTGAAAATTGTATCCAATATTGGAAAAGGGTAGGAAAAGTACTTACTGTGAGAGAATAAACCGAAAATTGTACTTTTACCAAAAAAAGAAAAAAAGAAAAGAAAATTGTACAGCATAAAAATAAAAAATAATAGGAAGAGTATTTGTAAGCAGTGGATACCCCCCTACCATAGGTCCACGTGAGAGATGGGGTAATCATTAGTCAACATTGACACAATGCACTTGAGTCCGCGACTTTTCTAGTTTAAAAATAAAAATAAAAAAAAAACAAACTAACACAAAAAATAATAATTACATAAGTAAGTTTCGCGCACAGAAGGACCAACGTGTAACTTTACACTTAAGTCCTTTCGCGCACGTAATTATGCTGTAATGGCTCCATAAAAACCCTAAAACACTTAGTCATTTCTGCAAAGAAATTCTTCTCCTTCATTTCCTCCATTTTCACCCCTTCAACACACTTTTCGCACCTCCAAAACATGTCTAAAGCCCCAAACCTCAAACTTTGCTATAGAACCCGATGTTTTGTGAATCGGTTATTATTATTGAACTTTTTATGTATTATTAACTCTATAAATTAATAATAGACTTAAGCAATCAAAGCAAATTAAAAACTTACTAATTTTTTTCTTATTGATGACTTCATCATAAACTAACAATACAAATTAATCGCACGAGTCAGAAATTTAAAAGAACTTAAATAACACATAATCTTAATTAAAATAGAAGTCCTCAATATCGTCCTCAAAAAAATATTGGCGGTTTCTTAAGACATATCTTTTTCGAGATGTTAGTTCTCTACCGGTTGATGATGCTTGTTCTTCGGCCAACTTTAGTATGTAAAATCTACAACGTCTTGCCAGCATTCTGTTGTTTTCTGTTCTAATCCTTTGTACGGCAAGCTCGCGTGTTTCTACACCTACCCGGGGCATGGTAATTGAGTACCTTGTTGGGATTGGAGCGTTGAGATTTTCCAAGTGACGAACAAGACGTTCTGATTCGGCAAGCCGATGTGACCATTCTCAATGTAAACCGCAATAATATTCTCGCCGATCTGAATATTTCACACTGTAGAAATCATCATTATGCTCAATAAGAAGGTGGGGATTTAGCTCGTCTAGTTTGAAATCACTGTTATCACTCGAAAAACTGCTATAATTTAAACTTTCATCATCACTGCTATTTGGTTCTTTTGGAAGGAGTAAAGACCATGCTGCATTTCTACTACTTGACATTGAATACGTCGTAGTCTAATAACAAATGAAAGGGCTACTTATATAGTTTCAAACCCCCATGTACCCCCAGTTTGGTTAGGGGGGGGGGTCTTTATGACCCTACCTACTTACTTTATATAAAAAAATATTAATCTACCTGACATCTCACACCAAATCCCACTTGGATCTAAATCTTGTGCTACCATGTACACCATATTCTACCCTAAGGTAACGTATTTGCATCCGATTGTTCTCTTCACGAAAATCTAACTAAGAGCAAAATTAAACTCTTGTGAGTTCCACGAGGTATTGACATAGCATGTTTTTTTGGTGTTTAAGCCCTAATCGACGCTAACTTTTGCTCCGGTGTTGTTCTCCCTAACACGCCAATCTCACTCCTCTCATTTTATTATTGTATTCACGATTGAATCTATTGTTAGGTTATTCTCATGTTGAAAATCATCATCTAGTTCTCATGTCCTACCCATTGCTTCGAATATGTTTCACGGGGCTAAAACATGTAATAAAATCAAGATTATCAAATTGGGTATGGAATGACATGATAACTCGTTTTAATGTGAACGCTTCAAATTGTCAATCATGTTATATATAGTACTTCATTATTTGACCGATTTAATATGACTCTAACTTGTATTGCGCACATTTTAATGCGCAATGTAAGTGTTGATTTGACAACACACCACGCATGACAATTTCGAGAATCTATGACACATGAAGCGGCTTGATTTGACAATACAATGCCGCATTATTTTGGCCGTTTTGATATGACTCTAACTTGTATTACGCATCATTTTAATGCACAATGTAAGTCTCGATTTGACAAACACACGCATGATAATTTTATAATCTATGACACATAAAAGCTTGATTTGACAATACAATGTCGCATTATTTGACCGTTTTGATATGACTCTAACTGATATTGCAAGCGCCATTTTAATGCATCGCGCAATGTAAGTGTTGATTTGACAACACATCACGCATGACAATTTCTAGAATCTATGATATATAAAGGCTTGATTTGACAATACAATGCCGCATTATTTGATCGTTTGATATGACTCCTAACTTATCATATTGCGCACCATTTTAATCGCAATGTAAGTGTCGATTTGACAACACACTAAGCATGATAATTTCAGAATCTATGACACATAAAGAAACTTGATTTGACAATACAATGTTGTATTATTTGACCGTTTTGATATGACTCTAACTTGTATTGCGCACCATTTTAACGTGCAAATGTAAACTTGTATCGCGCACCATTTTAACGTGTAATGTAATTGTTAATTTGACAACACACCACATATGACAATTCGAATCTATTTAACATGAATGTTGAACGAGTGAAAAACTCATCAATTTCCTAAGTCTAAGTCTTTCAAGTCATTAAAAAAAAAAAATCAAAGTTCATAGAAAAAATGTCTCAAAATGCTTCAACCGTTAGGGTTTCAGCGGTATTTCGGGATGGAGACATTCGAGGATAATTACCTCGTTCGTTATAGTATCCGACCAAAAAGCCTATGTTAAATTTCCAACAACTACAAATTATGAAACACTAGTCAGCTACATGCACAAAAGAATGAAAACTACACCACCGAGTTTGGAATCTCAATAACAAAAGATATCCACAAACAATATCAAACGGTGTAGTGCGTTATGGCATTACAATATCAACGATGATGAATCTTTGAGTGATTATTTGGGATCATCGGAAGAATATAGTGATTTAGTATCCATTAATGTTCTTGAGATGTATGTTGAAAAGATACCTCGAGAAGAAGTCTCTCCTCAAGTCCATCCTATTCATGGTAACACTTATGGAGACTTTAGTTCTTACGAGCCATTTTATGGTCAAATGCCACTTGAAAATCTAAGCCAGTAATTTAATCAAGCTTACAATGAAAATTGGTAAATATGCATTTTTATATTATTATTGTGTGTAGTAGCACGTGTTTGTTGTATGAATTGGTAAATAACCATTTTTCAAATCTTTATGGGAGCTATTCTCAAAACTCGCCCGATGCTTGTACCAAATATAGTTATTATCAATCCTCTCGATTCTAGTGAGTTGATCATTCTCCACACCATGATAATGCTTCTCAACATTAGTAAGTTCATCACCTTGATATTAAATAATCCGTATATATATGTATATGATGTTGGTATTTAAAATATGTTACTTTTCGTGTAGATAGGGAATCGCTTGATAATGAAGATTTTCTAAATTATTATGAGTCATCATTGTCACGACAGCTAAAGACAAGGCCGCGACCGGGTACCCCGAGGGCCGACCACCGAGCACCACCCGTTCTATTGCTTGTCCTCGCCTTTATTCATATTGCTTGTCAATTATAATCATGGAAAACAACTTTCATTTAAAACATATTTACTTATATAAACATAGGCCCTTTAAGCCGCCAAAATAATATATATACATATCTTACATATACATGAAGACTATGGAACCATACTACCCACACATACGTATCTACGAGCCTCTACTAGAACACCGAATACGTGGACGGACAAAACCCCGTCATGCTAAAAACATATAGATGAAATAACATCTCAAAATAGCACCTCCGAATAAAGCGAGGCTTCGCAACTCTGCCGATGTCACCGCGAATCCGCACCGTCTCCCCCGTCTACCCGTGGGCATGAACCGCGTCCAAAGGAAAGGACGCGCACGAATATTATACCGAGTATGTAAGCATGAATGAAATAAACATAGTTAGAGTCCTAGTGGCACAGACGAGGACATAACAACAGACCGGATACATTTATTACATATAGCATATCACATAAGCTATCATATGGTATAAGCATCATAATATCATACATGCATTACCATGTCATACACATTTCCATCATTAGTTCACGCCTGGCACCCATCGTATGTCGCTCACTGTGACATGTCCGCCTTTCTCGGGTACGGAATTATATCGTGCCAACCGCCCTTTTCTCGCATTGGAATTATATCAAGACATCCGCCCTTTTCTCGCACGATGTGTCGCACGCACCCCCCACGGTGGTGGCCATATCATAATCTCATTATCATAGATACTATGCGGTTGTCATCAAAGCATTTATACATATAGATATATACCATATACTTCGGGCCACCATATATTTTATAGTAATATCAGAAGCAAGATCAACATACACATGTCAACAGATTTGCAAGTATTAATGTCTTATAAGCATATCATGGCTCTATCACGATTTAGTGTCATTACATACACATACATGCATATATCATCATATCATATATGGGAACTCATAAGCATCTATAGTCATGTCGGGGTGACAAGTGTCGGGAACCCCGATTACGTTATGGAGCACCTGGATCATCATATCCCACCTTGAAGGGACTAGAATTTTAAGGTGAGTGTTCCAAGAAAAGAAGAATGGAACCTTACTTAGAATCATATTACTTCATGGCATCATTTCTTACTTAGGATTCTTTAGATTTAACTCATCATCGTCAATTATCGTGTCCGAGCCTTATCTCTTTTTCTTATCTTATACATGTATAGCTCCCTATAGTCGTAGGCTCATCGTCAATACTATCGTGCCGCTAATGTATATCTCTTATCTCTCTCTCGTATGACTATTTATGAACGTAGGCCCTTAGTTTTTCGGAGTTTGGAAGATTCGTGGAGACGGAGAAGAATCATGCTCTTGGAAGAAAGAGACTAATCATCACAAGATTGGTTTATCAACAAGGATTGATAGCAAGGATTCATATGAAGGCCATTAACTTTATAGAAATCTTGCATCGTAACTTTAGATCTCTAGACTTGGCTCATCATCACATTCATGCCATACACCCCATTTCTCTCACGTAAGCTCCTTACTTCGCCACATACATATATATAGAGAAATCATAGGAAGATGGGTGGGTTCATACCATAGGATCATGCCTTGAAAGAAAGGTTGAGCCTTACATACCTTTGTCGTTTACTATTCTTGCTACTTGCTCGTTCTTTAAATGCTCGCGTCTTTACCTTGAAGTTAATTGTACGCATTAGTTGACAATCATGAGAGCGCACTTATTAAAGCTATAGAAATTTAAAGCATCTCCTTTGTTTATACTACTTTCCGCCATATTTCATATCAACTTCCATCATTCATAATAATCATCACAATATCGCTAACAACAATCATCATTCATTCATACGATTCGCATTTCATAATTCACCTCAATTTCCCATAATTATGACTAAAAATCCATCGTCGCATTCTTTCGTATCCAATACTCATTTCATATTCTATAGGTCATTTATAACACATTTATATCATCAACATATTCATTTCATGATTCAATTCACTACTAATCACTAATGACAATATTCATCCATTTAATGACCCATTCGTTGTGCTCTTCACAATCCATGAATCTCAACTTAAAAATACTTCAAAAATAGCATGTAAGGGTCATGAAACTTACGTAAACAATAGAGGAACAAGCTTGGAGTGGTGATTCACCCTTAGCACCAAAACCTAGTTCATCTCTCCTTGGATTTCTCGATCAGATGACTTTTAATGGGTTTCCTTCACTTGATTCTCTTGATTTCTTGTTGTTGATCTTAGATTTCTATGGTTTTCTCATGGATGAAATGTTTGGAACACTCTAGAGGCTTCTTGTGTTGTGGAGAGATGGTGGGAAATGAAAATGAGAAATGGAAGAAAAGTCCCTTATATAAAACGCATCGTCGATAGGGAATATACGGACCAACATACGGTCGTATAAAATCTCATCGACCGTATGTTGGACAGTATATCTGGTCCAGAGTTATACCTTCTTTCGGGTGGATCTACGGTACCTCATCCGCAAGATATTTTATACGGCCGCATGTCCGGCCGTATGTTCACCCGCTTTTAGAGTTTTGTTTCGTCGCCTCCGTTTGATCTCCGATTCTTATGGAACCTTCTTAATACTTTTTCAACACTTCAATATCATTCTATGGACATTATAACACTTTTCTCAAAGGTCCATTAAGACATCATCGACTTAATACTCGAAATTCTTTATCAAATCTCAACGTATGACTTCCTTTCTCTTAACGACTTTCTTTTACGTCTAATGTCTTTGGAAATCTTAATTAGTAGTCATCACGTACTATTTCTTACTTGTCCAAACCTCGTATACATCGTACCCCTCATTAGTCTATTCACCGTACGCTTAAAGGGAAATTTTCAAGCGTGTAACAATCATCAAAGTGTGACGACGAAATACCTAATAATGCGAGGTAACCGATGATGAAGATGATGACGATGTTCAAGTTGGTATGACCAATGTATTCACTCAAAGCCAAAACCAACAGAGCCAATACACCAATTACGTACCACCACCGACGGTGGAAAATCCAACTTCACGAGAAACCCGATTAGGTGGCATTCTAACAATATTCCTCTTGAACGGGTCATGAGAGCATTTGTCTTCCAAAAAGAAGAGAAGGCCAAAAAAATGGGTTAACCAAAGGATCTCAACAATCATTCTAAGGGAAGATTTCGATCCCAAAAACGAAAACCTTGTCAAAAATTTTTTGAAAGGAAAAGGGATTTTAAAGGTTTATCACAAGAACAAAGATAGGAGGTAGTTTGAGCACGGATCAAGGGTCGAGTACTTTGGGGAAATTTTTGCTTTGGGGGA
>NC_081345.1:25731646-25787690 GCF_029784015.1 Lycium ferocissimum | reverse complement strand
AAAAACCCCCTTTATGATTTTCATCCAATCCCATATACTACAACATGCACATATCATCTATAACACATGTAAAATAAGATGGAACCTTACCTACTTCTCCTTCCTTCATCTTCTCGCTAGCTTCTCTTTGCAAGATAGAATGGTTTTCTCGTTCCAACAACTACTCCACGTCGCAGGACCTTCTAATTAGTAGGAAAGCTTGAAGAATTTTTTTTTTCTCTTGACCATCACCATGGCTGAAATTCGACTACCCATGGCTCTCTTTTTTTTTTTTTTTTTTTCTTCTTGAAATCTCTACACTTAGCAAATGATGAATTGGTCCTCCTCTTCAAGACTTATCATATTTATATATATATGTAACACATGCCATGCACATGGCCGGTTAGCTCCCTCTCTTTTTCTCCATTTTTCTAGATTTTTCCTTAATTGTCAAAAGATGACTAATTAAATTGGGCTTGGTCATCTTTGTCCATAATTAAATTGGGCTTAGTCATCCCTTGGTCCATTACATATATATTTAGCTCCACAAATATATAATATACACTTGTGCCATCTCATGAAATTATTTTTTCCCACTTTTAGCCTCCTAGTTTTCCTTATTCCAAATTTATCCTTAACGCTCCACACCAATAAAATTGAATACACAACTTATGCATTCTAGAACAAAAAAAATTTAACCTTGTCCTTAACTTCCCGCCATTAACTCGGAATATTCAAATGTACAAAATGCGAGGTGTAACACGACGCTCGTAATATAATTTTTTCCATGAACCCACGACCTCTGGTTAAGAATGGATTACGTGTTCTAATATTCATCTTAACATTATGTCGGACACAAACATTGAATTAAGTAACTTATTTCAATGATATTCTTTCCACATTGTATTTGAGAATTCTGGACAGATTAAAATTGCAATTGTCATTTATATTAACAAATTTTCTAAAGGGTAACTTATATAAATAACTACCTTTTATAAGCTCCTAACAATATATAACTATAAGTTTGCAATTTACAAACCGTAGCTACCTTTTTTGTGGTTTCGATTGTATTTCCGTGTTTTTAAATACAGCGAAATACATGTATCATAAAAACAGAGTGGAGTAAATCCTTTAAATACACGAAGGAGTTTCGGCTGTATTTTCGTGTTTTTAAATACAGCGAAATACATGTATCATAAAAATAGAGTGGAGTAAATCCTTTAAATACACGAAGGAGTTGTGTATTTCATTGTATTTATATACTGATAATCCTTTTGTTTTGGCTGTATTTAAATTTATTCGAGTTCAGATCAGTAAAATCGCTGCCGGACGTCGCATTAGTTGAATGTATTCGATTGTATTTGAATGTATGTACACTAAAAATTATGACGAAAATGAAGAATACAGTCAATCTGGTCATCACTCCGGTGAAAATACAAAATACACTGTATTTAAAAAGGAAGAATACAATGACACCGGTCGGATCTCCGATGAAATACAAAATACACTGTATTTAAAAAGAAAGAATACAATAACATCGGTTGGATCTCCGATGAAATACAAAATACTACTATATTTACACTAAAAAAAATGAAAAATACATTCAAATCCTATTAAAGGACCAGATCTGTCCATGGCGGTCAGGATTCTCGCTGCCATTTCTGGCGTGAATAGGAAGAATACAATCAAAACCGGTCGAATTTCTGGCGAAATACAAAATACCACTGTATTTATACTGAAAAAAATTGAAGAAATACAAAAAATACCACCATGTATACAAGCACTACTGAATCCAAAACATCAACAAGTAATCATAGGCATTAGCAAAAGAAGAACAACTTCAACAATGGAAGCCATGGATTCCGGTCAAATACAAAAAAAATACACTAAAATTGACGAATACACTCATATCTGAGATTTCATGTTTGTTACTCAAAGATCTCATGTTGTTCATGTGGTTATGTGTGTCAAAGATCTGAGATCTCACGTTTAGGCGTAGTATGCATAAGAATATGAAGAATAATAAATTGGTGCGGATTTGTTCTGTTGATAGAGAGAGATAGAGAAGATGGGTGTGAGGTCGTGGAGCGAGGGTTCGCGGGAGTGGCTGGGCGGTGGTTTGGGTTTCGTTGGAGATGGAGAAAAGGAGGAAGAGATGCGGCTAGCCATAACGAGGGGAAAAGAGATAGATGTGAGGGAGAAGAGAGAGAAGATTGATACAGTGGAATAACTCTATGTATTTAGTGTAGGTATGATAGGTAAATTAAAAACTTGTTGTAGCTATGACAAGTAATTAAATTAAAAGGTAGTTATTTTCCATAAATAACTCTTAGAGTTAGCTATGGCAGGTAAATCTTCCTTTTCTAAACTTAGATGAAGCAAAGAACATATTGATCTATTGATAAACTATTCATATAAATATAAAATATACATATCCTATGTCTCTTTCAACAAAAATGTAGTCTTATTTCCTAATGTACCATATGCTAAAGCTCATGATAAAACGATATAATTATTACAAAAGAAAAATGTTTAAGATACTTTTATTAATAATCGAAAATTATTCATTGAAGAATGGAGTATAAACAATATATATTAAATGAGTTTATGAAATAAATAAATAAATATATATATATATATATATATATATATATATATATATATATATATATTAGTGTAAAGAAATTTACATTATTAAGTTCCATTATCTATTGTAGGTGCGGTCTGTTTTATTTTAAAAATTACAAATCTCATTTTTCATGAAGACTTACTTCTAGATATTTTATGTGACCTTATAACAAAGATTTCGTTACTTTAACAGTGTATATCACTTAAATTAAATTCTCAGATTAATTAAACGCATAATTGTAGCCTTCTAATACGGTGAGAACAAAACTCATCACTTAAATTAACTTTTGAGGTTTAACAAAGTATAATTTTAAAAATATCTTTAATCATGACAATTTTCAATTTTTAATTGCTTTCAAGTAGTGTGGATAGAGAATACCTTTTAATTATTTGTCAATATCTTTTTTATTGTCCTACTACAATAGTTATTTTGCAGGGTAATTAAATATGCAAATAAAAATTAAATATACATTTTACATGGAAAATTTCGTTTCAATAAATAAAATTGAAAATTGTATCCAATATTGGAAAAGGGTAGGAAGAGTACTTGCAAGCAGAGCAAACTGAAAATTGTACTTTTACCAAAAAAAGAAAAAAAGAAAAGAAAATTGTACAGCATAAAAATAAAAAATAATAGGAAGAGTATTTGTAAGCAAAGTGATACCCCCTACCATAGGTCCACGTGAGAGATGGGGTAATCATTAGTCAACATTGACACAATGCACTTGAGTCCGCGACTTTTCTAGTTTAAAAAAAAAATAAAAAAAACCAAACTAACACAAAAAATAATAATTACATAAGTAAGTTTCGCGCACAGAAGGACCAACGTGTAACTTTACACTTAAGTCCTTTCGCGCACAGAATTCATGCGTAATAGGGCTCCATAAAAACCCTAAAACACTTAGTCATTTTGCAGCAAATTCTTCTCCTTCATTTCCTCCATTTTCACCCCTTCAACACACTTTTGCACCTCCAAAAACATGTCTCAAAGCTCCCAAACCTCAAACTTTGCTATAGAACCCGATGTTTGTGAATGCGGTTATTATTATTGAACTTTTTATGTATTATTAACTCTATAAATTAATAATAGACTTAAGCAATCAAAGCAAATTAAAAACTTACTAATTTTTTTCTTATTTATGACTTCATCATAAACTAACAATACAAATTAATCGCACGAGTCAGAAATTTAAAAGAACTTAAATAACACATAATCTTCATTAAAATAGAAGTCCTCAAAAAAATATTGGCGGTTTCTTAAGACATATCTTTTTTCAGTAGATGTTAGTTCTCTACCGGTTGATGATGCTTGTTCTTCGGCCAACTTTAGTATGTAAAATCTACAACGTCTTGCCAGCATTCTGTTGTTTTCTGTTCTAATTCTTTGTACGGCAAGCTAGCGTGTTTCTACCTACCGGGGCATGGTAATTGAGTACCTTGTGGGATTGGAGCGTTGAGATTTTCCAAGTGACGAACAAGACGTTCGATTCTAAGTTTGTGACCATTCTCAATGTAAACCGCAATAATATTCTCGCCGATCCGAATATTTCACACCGTAGAAATCATCATTATGCTCGATAAGAAGGGGATTTAGCTGCGTCTAGTTTGAAATCACCGTTATCACTCGAAAGCGCTATAATTTAAACTTTCATCATCATCGCTATTTGGTTCTTTTGGAAGGAGTAAAGACCATGCTGCATTTCTACTACTTGACATTGAATACGTCATAGTCTAATAACAAATGAAAGGGCTACTTATATAGTTTCAAACCCCCATGTACCCCCAGTTTGGTTAGGGGGGGGGGTCTTTATGACCCTACCTACTTACTTTATGTAAAAAAATATTAATCTTCATCGGACATCTCACAGTCCAAATCCCACTTGGATCTAAATCTTGTGCTACCATGTACACCATATTCTACCCTAAGGTAACGTATTTGCATCCGATTGTTCTCTTCACGAAAACGGTTAAGAGCAAAATTAAACTCTTGTGGAGTTCCACGAGGCATTGACATAGCATGTTTTTTTGGGTGTTTAAGCCCTACTGACGCTAACTTTTGCTCCAAAGGTAAAATTCCCTCCCTAACACGCCAATCTCACTCCTCTCTCATTTTATTATTGTATTCACGATTGAATCTATTGTTAGGGTTATTTGAGTGTTGAAAATCATCATCTAGTTCTCATGTCCTACCCATTGCTTCGAATATGTTTCCTGGGGTAAAACATATAATAAAATCAAGATTATCAAATTGGGTATGGAATGACATGATAACTCGTTTTAATGTGAATGCTTCCTGAAATTGTCAATCATGTTATATATAGTACTTCATTATTTGACCGATTTAATATGACTCTAACTTGTATTGCGCACCATTTTAATGCGCAATGTAAGTGTTGATTTGACAACACACCACGCATGACAATTTCAGGAATCTATGACACATGAAGGCTTGATTTGACAATACAATGCTGCATTATTTGACCGTTTTGATATGACTCTAACTTGTATTACGCATCATTTTAATGCACAATGTAAGTGTTGATTTGACAACACACCACGCATGACAATTTTAGGAATCTATGACACATAAAAGCTTGATTTGACAATACAATGCTGCATTATTTGACCGTTTTGATATGACTCTAACTTGTATTGCGCACCATTTTAATGCGCAATGTAAGTGTTGATTTGACAACACATCACGCATGACAATTTCTGGAATCTATGACATATAAAGGCTTGATTTGACAATACAATGCTGCATTATTTATTCTGTTTTGATATGACTCTAACTTATATTGCGCACCATTTTAATGCGCAATGTAAGTGTTGATTTGACAACACACTAAGCATGATAATTTCAGGAATCTATGACACATAAAGGCTTGATTTGACAATACAATGCTGTATTATTTGACCGTTTCGATATGACTCTAACTTGTATTGCGCACCATTTTAATGTGCAATGTAAACTTGTATTGCGCACCATTTTAATACGTAATGTAAGTGTTAATTTGACAACACACCACATATGACAATTTCAGGAATCTATTTAACATGAATGTTGGACGAGTGAAAAACTCATCAATTTCCTAAGTCTAAGTCTTTCAAGTCATTAAAAAAAAAATCGCAGTTCATAGAAAAAATGTCTCAAAATGCTTCAACTGTTAGGGTTTCACTATTTTGGGATGGAGAAATCGTTGAGGATAATTACTCTGTTCGTTATAGTATCCGACCAAAAGCCTATGTTAAATTTCCAACAACTACAAATTATGAAACACTAGTCAGTTACATGCACAAAAGAATGAAAACTACACCCACTGAGTTTGGAATCTCAATAACAGGCAGATATCCACAAACAATATCAAATGGTGTAGTGCGTTATGGCATACACACAATATCAACGATGATGAATCTTTGAGTGATTATTTGGGATCATCGGAAGAATATAGTGATTTAGTATCCATTAATGTTCTTGAGATGTATGTTGAAAAGATACCTCGAGAAGAAGTCTCTCAAGTCCATCCTATTCATGGTAACACTTATGGGGACTTTAGTTCTTATGGAGTCATTTTGAGTGGTCAAATGCCACTTGAAAATCTAAGCCAGTAATTTAATCAAGCTTACAATGAAAATTGGTAAATATGCATTTTTATATTATTATTGTGTGTAGTAGCACGTGTTTGTTGTATGAATTGGTAAATAACCATTTTTCAAATCTTTATGGGAGCTATTCTCAAAACTCGCCAGTGGTACCAAATATGGTTGTTGGTCAATCCTCTCAGTTCAGTGGAGTTGATCATTCTCCACACCATGATAATGCTTCTCAACATTAGTAAGTTCATCACCTTGATATTAAATAATCCGTATATATATGTATATGATGTTGGTATTTAAAATATGTTACTTTTCGTGTAGGATGAGGAATGCACTTGATAATGAAGATTTTCTAAATTATTATGAGTCATCATCAAGTGTGACGATGAAATACCTAATAATGCAGAGGTAACCGATGATGAAGATGATGATGATGTTCAAGTTGGTATGACCAATAATATTCCTCAAAGCCAAAACCAACAAGAGCCAATACACCACCATGTACCACCACCGATGGTGGAAAATCCAACTTCTGAAAGCCCAATTCAGTGGCATTCTAACAATATTCCTTATCTTGACCGCAAGGTCATGATGATGCATTTGTCTTCACAAGAGAAGATGATTGTAGTCGCCTAAAAACCTGGATTGAACCAAAGGATCTCAACAGAGATCAATGCTACCTTGCAATAGGAATGATGTTCGCATCCAAAAAGGCGTTGCAACAGGCTGTCAAAATTTATTGTATTAAGGAAATGAGGGATTTTAAGGTTGATCAGTCAAGAACAAAGATATGGAGGCTAGTTTGTAGACGACGGTATCAAAAAGGTCAGCGTAGTTACTTGAGGGAATTGTTAAGCTCGATGGTATGCGGGCTATCAGCTATCGCCAAAGGCACTTATGATATGGAAGACAATCGAGCAGATCATTATAATTTAGATACAAACATGATCGCTCAAGTGTTGTTTAAAGACGTTGTCGAAACACCAAGGTAACGTATCATACCTAGTACATTACATGTCTTATATCAGTTAAAAGATTATTACTAAATGTTGTTTGTTTAAACTTGTGCAGGATCCCCATCAAAGATTGCATTAGAAACGTTCAAACTATATATGGTAAAACTATAAGTAAGAGAAAGGGATTTCTTGGGCGTAGACGCGCTTTTGAGATGATCTTTGGAAATTGGCATACCTCTTTTCAATCGCTGCCAAGGTATATAGCGGCTCTACAAAATTTTAATGTTGGTACTGTTGTAGAGTGGCAGCTTATAGAGGGTAAAATTTTCAAATTTGTATTTTGGACATTCAAGCCATATATTGATGGGTTTGCTCACTACCAGCTAGTGATATCCATAGATGGCACGCATGTATATGGTGCATATGACATCAAACTCCTAATTGCAGTAGGAATGGATGTCAATGGGTCAATATTCCCTCTTTCTTTCGCAATTGCCGCTAACGAGAGAAACAACACATGGGGGATCTTTTTGACTCATTTGAAGACTCATGTTATTAAGGATCGTAGGGGCATATGTGTGTTGTCTGATCGTCATAAAGGCATATTGCACAATATGGATAATTTGCCGGGGTGGCAGCCTTACCTTGTTTACCATCGCTATTGCTTAATGCACTTGAAGGCAAATTTGCAATCAAAGTTTCACAATGGCACTCCTAAACAAATTGATGTGCAATGCTAATGGAGCATCAACAAAGAAAACGGGGCGCAAAAAATGGATCCGATCGGGGAAGTTAGTGAACCCGCATACGTTTGGTTGATGAAGCTCGAAATTGAAAAATGAATGCTTCATGCTGATAGAGGTAAAAGATGGGGCATGCTTACAACAAAAATTTCAGAGTCTTTTAATGGCTTGTTGAAAGCTGCTTGGGGACTACCTGTCACCGCAATGGTGAGAATGACTTTCAATCAGATTGTGGAGCGATTTGTGGTTAGGACAAGGCGAGCGCAGCGATATTAGCCGAAGGCGGGACATGGATGCCAAAGCCCAAAAAAAGATGGAGCATTATAGAAAAAAATGTGAGCTTCACCAAATGACCGAGTATGACCCCATTCAACGTGTGTATGAAGTTAGGATGGGTTATTACAACAGTAAGGGTGAAAACGTGCATACCGTTTATGATGCAACAAGAACATACACTTGAGGAAAGTGGGAAACGTACCACATGCCGTGTTCTCATGCTGTAAAGTGCTTCGAGAGAATGGCAAGAACGGTAACAATTTATGTGGCGGGGGAGTACAAGGCCCACAGTTACCTTAAAGCATATTCCGGCTAATTCCACCCACTTGGTAATGAAGCTTATTGGCCAAACGAGCCGTTTTCGATGGTTGCTAACAAGGATTAAATCAAGAAATTGGGCATTAACTCACGGAGTCATATACCCACTCAAATGGATGTTAGTGAAAGAACTTACTCTCGCAAGTGCTCTACATGTAAGCAATATAGCCATGACAAGCGTTCGTGTGGGCAACAAGGCCGTGGTGGTGCAAGCACGTCTCGAAGTAATAGAGCCTCTAGAACTTGAAGATTGTATTGTTATTGTAATTTAGTATTGTATTGCTTTGAATTAGTATTGTAATTTAATGGAATGAATTATTTTTTAATTAGTATAAACCTCTCGTATTGGATGAAGTATTGTTAAATAAAATATTTATATTTGTACATTCAAATATAATATTTAAACATAAAGATAACAAGTTTCCAAACAATACAAAATACACATTACATTAAAAAAAAAATGCGGATTACACAAAAGACATAGCAAAAACAAAAAAAGACAAAAAAGAAAAATAACAACATAATATAAAAAATTAAAGGTAGAATCAAAGTAGTGGATTAAACACTTCGGATTACACATAATATTAGAAAAACAAAAAAGTTACATAATACAAAAAAGACGAAAAAAAAAAAACATCAACAATACAAAAAAAGACATAGAAAATACAAAATACATAAAAAAACAACTACAAACTAATACAAAATACATAGAAAATACAAAGTCTTAGCCTCTAGTTGAGAGTCTCTAAGACATTCTTTTGCCCAACTCTCTTTCAATTCCGAATCTCTAAGTAAGGATTTTAGAAGCTCATTAGCTTCCCTAAGTTGACATTGCAACTTAAACTTCACGGTTTGGGAGCTTTGAGATATGTTTTTGGGGGTGCAAAAGTGTGTTGAAGAGGTGAAAATGGAGGAAAAGAAGGAGAAGAGTTTGCTGAAAAATGGCCAAGTTTTTTTAGGGTTTTTATGGACCACTATTGCGCATGAATTCTGTGCGCGAAAGGACTTAAGTGTAAAGTTACACTTTGGTCCTATCGCGCATAGAATCTGTGCACGAAACCTACTTATGTAGTTTATTTATTTTTGTGTTAGTTTGTTTTTTTTTAAACTAAAAAATTCGCGGATTCAGTGCTCTTAGGACAATGGTGGCATTTGCAATGGACTCTAATGAAATGACAATAATGCCCTTGGACGACCATCTTCACCTTTCTATATAATAGAAAAATAATAAAGCTAGGCATAGACAAGATGATATGACACCTCTCTATGGCCTAAAAACCTCACTACAAAAAAGCGCTCAAATTGCGGGGATTAAATTTGCAATTAGTGGCGGTTAAGAACCCCCGCAACTTGTTGTACCGGCGGTCCTTAAAACCCCCACAATAACGTGCGCCGCAATCAAATTGCGGGGTTTTCAAAGAATCGCTGTAATTAGTTAGCGACGGTCGGTATAGCAGCGGTTCTAACCCCTATAATTACCCTGATTTTTTTTGTTTCGTTTTGCGGGGGTTCTAACCAGTGGCGGATCCAGAATTTTCACTCAGGAGGTTCGAAAAAAATATAAAAAGCTAAATATTGTCACGCCCCTTTTTTTTGCCCCCGTGCGAATGAACACGCAAAGGTTTTATTATTAAGGGTTTTTCCAATCGAAGTGACGTTTTGAAAAGGGATTATTTATTTATTCAGAGTCGCCACTTGGAATTGAGTTTTGGTGTTCCAAGTCACCTTATGAATCCCTAATCAAAAGGAAATAACTCTTTTATTATTGGTCCGCGAAAACAAAAGACCAGGTAAGGACTTCTGTTGACGGGGGAGAAGGTGTTAGGCATTCTCCGAGTCCCGTGGTACTAGCACCGTCACTTTATCGACTTATACTTAGCTTAATTTATTTTTTGGATAAATTGCGTTACAAACCTTGATTTGCTCATACTTTTATTGTTGAACTTTATTAGTCTTAACCCGGGTGCGTAACCGCATTCCTGACCTTTTAAGCGTCTCAAAATAAGATGCGTAACCGCATTCTTAATCGAAACAAGATTAATTATTAAAACGAGATTGGCCAAGGTGCGTAACCACATCCTTGAGTTGTTTAAAGTGTCTCGAAATAAGATGCGTAACCGCATTCTTAATCGAAAAAAAAAAGGTCTTGAAACGTGTGTAAAGCTCATCTAGCGTTAAAAGAAAGTATTTGTCTCTAAAATCCGAGACTTAATATTATTTGGTTGAACTTTCACTCTTTTGACAATGGGTTTTGAAATGTGTTCGCAACCCATCTCGCTCCCTTACAATTGGTTTTACCACTCTTTTCTTTTATACTTGACAACGAGATTTGAAATAAAGTCGCATCTCATCTCGCTCAACTCATAATTAATAATTATTTGGGACTTAAATTAATGTCCAGGCCCAATTAGTCACGGCCCAAATATTCTAGCCCGAATCAATGAAACAATAAGAGAATATATTCAAAACCATTAGACAGAAACTAAATAGCCTCATACTAGTTTAGACATGCACATAAACCTTATTAATGCCCATCATTTGTCCTAATTTTCTAATCAAATAGAATGTTTGGTTCTTAACTCATTCAAAACATCTATTAACAGTGATGGTAAAAGAAAACTTTCAATAAAATGTGGATCAAAACAAAAGAAAAGTTACTTCAGCTTCCTCCTTTAACTAATTCTACTAAATATTTCAACGATAATCCTATAGTTGACCCAAAATAATTAAGCATGGATTTACGAAATGGCTATTATAATTATACCTCAAAGGATTAATTTATTTTCATCATAAGATCAAACTCCTACTTCGTATCCTTTTGTAACAGTGAATCACAACCAAATATAGCCATTAAATTTACTAAACACACATGGAATAACACATCATTTTTAGTGCATATGAACATGAATCCCATAGAGCACATCAAACACAACGAAAAAAACAACCAGAAGCTCATTTAAATGCAGAGGCTGATCTAGGATTTGAAGCTTGCGGGTTTTCAGCTAGCAGTGTCTGTTGTTACTGGGTTCTTAGCTCAAATTTCTTATATATTTGAAGGGTTTCATATTATAAATACAAGGTTCGGATAAAAATTGTGGGTTCTCGCGAACCCACACCCAATGGTGTGGATCCGCCCATGTTTAAAGGACACTTACAAAGTTGTTTGCAAAGAAATAGAAACGGACCTTAATGAAGCGAAGCAAAATCGTAACTTCAATTTAGTATATGAAATCTCATACTAATACAGAGCCGCAAAGGCCAAAACTTGAATCAAAATTGAGTCTAAGATCGGAGACCACGAACAGATAACCCATCGGCAACTCGAACAAATCCTCGGCTTTTCCTTCAACCTCAATTATTTTTCTTTTTTAGTCTTTTACTGGTTTTTCTGATAGAAGCAGATGGTCACAAGATGGTTTTGTTGGTTAAAGGTGAGAGCTTGGTATTAAAGGTGAAAGCTTGGTGGTCATTAATGGTGTTTGGAGCAGTGAGGATGACAAAGAGCTTTTTGTGAGCTTTGATTGTGCTTTTCCATGCATAAATATAATGTGAGCTGCTATGTGTGTGATTGTTATGCTACCAGTTAAGAAAAATGATAAAGAAGAAAACTCCTCCTTGTATCTATCCTTTTTCATGCATGCTCATACACTCGTGAATGTATGTGAGGAAGAAGAAAATTGTGATGTATTGCTTTAGCTTTTTCTTTTGAGTCTCTTGCGGCTGGTTTGTGTGTGTTACGGCTAATGATGGTGTAGGATCTAGGTCCATTATGTTTTATCTTTAGCTATTTATAGTGTGTCTAGGTGTAGGGTTTTGAGTGTTCTCATTCTTTTTTTTTTTTCCCAAAATGCCCATGTGTAAAAAATATCTTGGGAAGGAAGAATGGAATATTCCTTCCCAAAATGGATTGTGCTTTTTGTGTGGAAGAATGGAATTTTGCCAAGTGGCAATACACTATTGGTTCTATTTTTCATTTAATTAATAAAAATACTACTCCTAATTTAAAAAGCAAGATTAAAAATACTCAGTTACTCGATACTCTTTTATTACAATCTTCAACTTTGAAATTAACTAAAATAGATAAAAAAGTATTTTTTGGGAAATTTTCTTTCTTTTGTCACAAATGAAAACGAAACTTATATTCTAAAAATGAGACTCCTTTTTTTGCGATTTTCAAATTCTCTCATAAAAACCTAGTGAAAGAGAAATAAAAGTTAAAAATGTCAAAGATTAGGCTAAAAAGGAAAATTAGTCAATAAGACAATGAAAACATCTCAGGAGGGTCAAAAATCACGTGTCTACAAATATAAAAAACTATGTTGTCCCTGCGGATCAAACTTAGGACGCTAGAGACAATTTTAAACACCCTGGACCGCTTGAGCTAAACTTTTGCATTTGTTCAGAGTGTTCAAAAGTCAATAAATGTACATAAGCACAAAAAATTTACCCTATATATACACAGTAATTTTTTGCCGAGGATGTTCGGGTGAACACCCTCACCGCCATGTAAATCCGCCCCTGGTTCTAATTAACCATCACAATTTTTTGATTTTTTTTTAACGTTTGTTTTTGTAGGGCCTGAACTTTAAAAATTATTAATTTTTATTATTAAGTTATAACTAATTGTACATACATAGCATTATTTCATAATCAGACCTATCAAATAATCGTTAAAATACAACCAACAGAAGTATGTTCAACAATAAGAGCAATATTTATTTGAATCATAAAAATGTTACACAATTCAACTCTAGGTATTCCAACTTCTCTCTCCTCTCTCCTCTCTCCTCTTTTCTCTACTCACCCTCCCCAACGGTAAGATCGGCCCCCCCCCCCCCCCCCCACCCGAAGTACATCCTCTCCGTCCTCCCTTCCTCGCGCCGACGCTAACGACCGCGAGGTTCGTTTTCGGGCCGGTCGGATCTCCTTCACTATCTTTTTTTTTTCTTTCTCTACCCTGCACCCGGAAACCCTTCCCCAATAGGTTCCCGATCAAGTCTGCGCGCAGTACACAAGTCTCCGACAGAGTACGACGGCGAACAATGATTCCGGCGGTGAGCAGTGATTTCCGCCGGTGAACTGAAATTTTTAGGAAGTGAACGGGTTCTTTTACCTGGAGCTGGTACCTCCAGTAGCCCGTTTCCATTCTATCTTTTAGCCTTACAAAGTTTGCCTGCTCTACTGTACTGTATATTTGTTTCACTTTGTTGCCTTAGCTCTAACTGGTGCTTTAGTATTGACCTCTATTTCTCTTGGATAAACCTTTGACTAGTGTTTACTTGCTTTAGTAGCTTTAGTGAGGGATGGTAGACTAGGGCATGTTCTCGATCGGGGACGCGGGCTAGGGGTGGGGGGCTAAGGGGGTTAAAGGAGCTTCTAGGTTGAGAGTGGGGGCTTGGAACATTGGGGCTTTAACGGGAAAGTTTATAGAGCTAGTTAAGATTCTTAAGAAGAGGGTGATTAATATTGCTTGTGTCTAAGAGACTAAATGGGTAGGACCTAAAGCTAAGGATGTGGACGGGTATAAGCTTTGGTTCTCGGGTAAGTCGAGGGTAGGAATGGCGTAGGCATATTAGTTGATAGTGAGCTAAGGGATCAGGTGGTAGAGGTTAGAAGGGTCAATAACATGATCATGGCGATTAAGTTGGTCGTTGGAGGGTTCTCCTTAAACATTATTAGTGCTTACATGCCGCAAGAGGGCTTGGACGAGGAGGAAAAGAGGCGTTTTTGGGAGGATTTGGATGAAGTGGTGGGAGGTGTACCGCCTACTAAGAAGTTATTCGTAGGAGGAGATTTCAATGGACACATTGGGTCTATTTCGAGGGGTTATAATGATGTGCATGGGGGTTTTGGCTACGGAGACAGGAACAGAGGAGATGTCTCACTTTTGGATTTCGCTAAGGCTTTTGGTTTGGCGGTAGCCAACTCGAGTACCCTAAGAAGGAGGAGCACTTGGTAACCTTCGTTAGCTCGGTGGCTGCAACGCAGATAGACTTTTTGCTCCTTAGAAAGGATGATAAATGTCTCTGTAAAGACTGCAAGGTCATTCCGAGTAAGAATCTTACGACCCAACATAAGCTATTGGTGATGGATTTGGAGATTAAGAGGAAGAAAAAAAAGAGGGTCGCCGATGACCGGCCGAGGATCAGGTGGGGGAGTTTGACTCTGTCTAGTGCCCAAGAATTAGGGGAGAAGTTGATGGCTGTGGGGGCGTGGGAGAGCAGGGGAGATGCGAGCAGTATGTGGGATAGGACGGCCAGTTGCATTAGAGAAGCAGCTAGAAAAGTTCAAGGAATCTCAAGAGGTCGTCGTGGTGGGCACCGTGGGGATTGGTGGTGGAATGGAGAAGTCCAAGGTAAAGTGGAAGCAAAGAAGACGGCATATGCGAAGCTGGTAGACAGCAAGGATGACGAAGAAAAGCGGACGAATAGGAAAAAGTATAAGATGGCGAGAAAGGAGGCGAAGTTGGCAGCAAAAACGGCAGCTTTGGAACGCCTTTATGCAGAACTAGAGGACAGAGGCGGGGATAAGAAGTTGTTCAGGCTTGCCAAGGCGAGAGAGATGAAGGCACGTGACCTGGATCCAAGATGAGGATGGCAAAGTGTTGGTGGAGGAAACTCTCATTAGATGGAGATGGCAATCATATTTCCATAAACTCTTGAACGAAGAAGCGGACAAAGACATTGTGTTGGGAGATTTGGAGTACTCTGAGAGGCATCGCGATTGTGGTTATTGTAGGAGTATAAGGGTCGATGAGGTTAAGGGTGTTGTTCGTAGGATGGGCAGGGGAAGAGCGACCGGTCCTGACGAGATTCCTGGGGAATTTTGGGAGAATGCAGGCAGGGCAGGCTTGGAGTGGCTGACTGGGTTATTTAATGTCATTTTCAAGACGGCAAAGATGCCTGAAGAATGGAGTTGGAGTACAATGATTCCTTTGTATAAACAAGGGCGACATTCAAAGCTACAACAACTATAGAGGTATCAAGTTGCTAAGCCACACTATGAAAGTGTGGGAAAGGGTGGTAGAGATGAGGGTGAGGAGAGGCGTGTCTATTTCTGAGAACCAGTTTGGATTCATGCCGGAGCGTTCTACTACTGAAGCCATTCATATTATTAGGAGATTGGTGGAGTAGTATAGGGAGCGGAAATGAGACTTGCACACAGTATTCATCGACCTAGAGAAAGCTTACGATAAAGTGCCAAGAGAGATTTTGTGGAGATGCTTGGAGGCTAAAGGTGTACCTGTGGCATATATTAGAGTAATCAAGAACATGTATGATGGGGCCAAGACCAGGGTAAGGACTATAGGAGGAGACTCGGAGTACTTTCCAGTCCTGATGGGTTTGCATCAGGGATTAGCTCTTATCCCATTTTTATTTGCCTTGGTGATGGATGGATTAACGTGACAAATTCAAGGTGAGGTGCCATGGTGTATGTTGTTCGCAAATGACATAGTCTTGATTGACGAGACTCGTAGCGGAGTTAACTTTATGCTAGAGGATTGGAGACAGACGTTAGAGTCTAAAGGATTCAAGTAGAGTAGGACCAAGACAGAGTACCTAGAGTGCAGGTCCAGTAGCGTACCTCAGGAGGCTGACGTGGAAGTGAATCTTGGTACCCAGGTCATCCGAAAGAAAGAAAGTTTCAAGTATCTTGGGTCTATTTTACAAGAAAATGGGGCTATTGACGATGATGTCACACATCGTATTAGTGCAGGATGGTTGAAATGGAGGCTCGCTTCTGGAGTGCTGTGTGACAAGAAAGTGCCACCAAAACTTAAGGGCAAGTTCTACAAAGTGGTGGTTAGACCGACTCTGTTGTACGGGGCAGAGTGTTGGCCAGTCAAGAACTCTCACGTGCAGAAGATGAAAGTCGCGGAAATGAGAATGCTGCGGTGGATGTGTGGGCACACTAGGAGAGATAGGATCAGGAATGAGGACATCCGGGACAAGGTGGGAGTGGCATCGGTGGAGGACAAGATGCGGGAAGCGAGGCTGAGATGGTTTGGGCATGTGAAGAGGAGAGACATAAATGCCCCAGTGTGGAGGTATGAGAGGTTAGCTATGGACGATTTTAAGAGAAGTAGAAGAAGGCTAAAGAAATATTGAGGAGAGGTGATTAGGCAGGACATGGTGCAGTTTCAAATTACTGAGGACATGACCATAGATAGGAGGTTGTGGAGGACTCAGATTAGGATAGAAGGCTAGTAGGTAGTCTCACTTTTCTTTCGCACTAGTATGCGTAGTTTTGCTCTACTGTGTATTGCTCTTTGATTCATGCTTTTATGTGTTGAGTCTTGTCTTTTCATGTTATTTTATCATGACTTCTTTGCTCTTGTTATTTCTCATTTTCGTATTGCTTTGATTTGCTTGTCTGTATCTGACTCTTTTGCTTTGTTTTCCCTTATTTTCTTTTGAACCAAGGGTCTTTCAGAAACAGCCTCCCTACCTTCCAAGGTGGGGGTAAGGTCTGCGTACACTTAACCCTCCCCAGACCCCACACTGTGGGATTCAACTGGGTATATTGTTGTTGTTGTTGTTGTTGTTGTTGTTGTACATGTAAACCTTATGACCAAATAAGATAAGAAATGAGAAATTTCTACTACGTCATCTCTAGATACCAAATGTTTAAGTCAAATTGTTATTTTTCTATATACGTGACGAGCCTCCTTCTGGCACTTTACTTGTTTCTCGAAAGTGAGTCTTTGATCTTTATGCACTTTAACAAGTAGACGTTACGCAATAACAAGGTAAATACATTGCATCTTCAGATTTGATCACTGCTTTAGAATAATGACGACGCCATCTTTCATAGAATCCAAAAGCAAAATTTAATCACTGCTTCAGAAAATGAAAGAGAATAATACTCGTGCTTGTGTTTCTTAGCATTTAGAGAAAAAACCAGCAGACTTGATAATGTCAGAAATTAGTGTCTCTGTAACGACCCGTTTGGTCGTTATAATATTTTCGGCATTTTTGCCCGTTTCCGAGCATGGATTAGCTCTCCTTTGACCCGAGGGGACCGTTGACACGCTTCCCGAGGTGTTTGGACCCAGATTCTGACAACTTTGGTTAAAATATAGGCTTAAAGTGAAAAATGGTTGACCTAAAGTTGACTTTTGGACAAACGGACCTTTTTCGGAATTCCGTCGATTCCGAGAGGTCCGGATGGTCATTTAGCACTCGTATGTGTATTTGGTTCAGTTTCCATTGGGATGCATTTCGGGAGTGAGGATGGGAAATTGGAATTAAGGCATTGGGGGTTGACTCGGTCAACGAGACCCCCGTTGGAAATTTCGATACCACGAGCACGTTTGCAGCGTAATTTTGTGTGGGTCTGTGTGTTAGGTTTGTGAGCAGATGACCTCTTTGGTTTATGAGCAGATGGCCTCGGGAATAACTCGAGATGTCCATTGAAGAATTAAAAAATTCGGGAGATTCTGGTATCTGGTGCCCGCAACATCGGCACCAGTGCCGCCCCAGCAACACCGCTGTGGAGGTGTGCTGGCCGCTGAGGCGGCCATGGGAATTATTGGGCATACCGCTATGTCGGTCTCCCAGCCGCCGTAGCGGCGCCTCAGTAGTGGCATCTCTACCGCCGTGGCGATTACGGGCCGTTATTTTTCATTAAATGTGTTTTAAATAAGTCTTAGACCTTCATTATTTCCCATCTCGATGTTTGAGCTTGAGGAAACTGTTCTTGGAGATAATTTGGAGAAATTCTTGGAGGTAAACCTTGCTCAATCCTTTACTCTTCCTTAATCACAATCATCTTAGATTTCCCCCTTCCCTTTAACAATCCCTTAAAGGTGGAATTTGAAGGAGGTTTTTAATGAACTTTTCCTTAGGCTCATGTATAAGGAAATTGACGATGTTTATGTTAATATTTGATGAATCTAAGCTTATTAATCATATATCTTCCACTTTTAGCGTTGAATTTTGGAATCAAAGGCTTAGAGTTTATACCCAATTTGGGGGTTTTGTTTGAAATCAGAAATTAGGCTAATTCTTGCGCTAAATCAACAATTGGTGGTTGGGTTATGATTATCTAGTACTTAATTTGGTATTTTGCCTCCGAATTTTCCGTTATGCTTTTGTGGGCCCGTTTTCTCAATTTCTAGGGTTAGAATTGACCTTACTGAAATCATAGCCATATTAGTATCATTCTTCATGATTTCTAATATAGAATTCGATTATGCTTAGACTACTTTGGTTCTGAGCTTCAGCGGAAGGGCAAGGCAAATGAGTGAGTTGTTAGTGTTGCGGTTCGGCAGTCCAGGTAGGTTATGGCTTACCTTTGGTAAAACTTCGTGTAGCGAAGCACATATTTAGATTATGATGTTGGAGATAGCATGTGAACCTTCGGGTATGAAGTCGGGTTGGATATTGCCTTAGGTTAGGCCATGTTGTGTGTTGGGACTAGCCACCCCGTTATGTGTGTTTGATTGTTCCATTGTGATGGTTTGATGCCTTGAGTAGTTGGTAGATATCAGAATCTGTGTTATTATCTTGACTAAGATAGGATTGATATACCGTTGTTGGTATTCGAACTACGATACATCGTTAGCATACCCGTTGTTGGTACTTGTGATATTGATATACTGTTGGCATACCACTGTTGGTATTGTGATATGATACATTATTGGCGTACCCGTTGTTGGTACTTGTGATATTGATATACTGTTGGCATACCACTGTTGGTATTGTGATATGATACATTGTTGACGTGCCCCATTGTTGGTACTTGTGATTTGAACTTGATTGTTGATGATTGATATACGCATTGCCCGCATTCTCACACATTCATGATGCATGGCCGATACCCGGTGATGATCCGGTATCGTTAATTGAGTAAATTGATATTTGATAAACTCTTTTACTTGAGTGATTGTGAGAAGGCCAATGTCCGAGGTTCAATTCCGGAATCGTTGATTGTGTGAGACGAATATTTGACAAACTCTTTTACTTGAGTGATTGTGAGATGTCCGATGTCTGATGATCTATTCCGACATCGTTGTTACATGACCGATTCCGATTATATCCCGGAATCGTTGTTAGTTCATAGACTTCGCAGGCCTCCCAGGGTGGTGCCGGTGGGACTCCCCTTGTGAGCAATTAGTTAGGGTCCCGTCTGTCTGTTGGGCAAAGATCTGGGACAGGTGGCACTTAGACTTCACGAGTCACGTTGGGTTGTGCTACCGAGACGTCGATATTTTCGTCTGGAGTACATGTGTACACCTCATTTGCATGGCATTACATTGCATTTATTCCATCATTGCCTTTGTATTGTATTATGACTTGATTGAGATACTTAGTGGTTGGAATGCTTGATGATTGGATTGTATCGGATATATTTGGACTTGACGTATTTGGGTTAGATGCTTTACATAGGCGATGATGAATACTTGGCTGTGATTATATTGTCTTATACTTGCTAGATTCCTTGCTTATTTGCTTTATCTTCTGAATTGTGTTAGCTATACTTAGTCGGCCGATGATGCCTACATCTTGTTGTTTGTATTGACTTTCGCACTTCTTTGCATTCTTTTATGAATGCGAGTACCAAGTCGGATCTACTTCTGTGACCCGTGGTTGATCGACACTTCAGCTTTCTCTCGAGTTTCCAGGGTGAGCATGGCGTCCGCTGACCTTGAAGACTTTCCTATCATATGTCTTATTTTTACTTCAGAGACATAGACATTATGTATTAGTATTCCAGATTGTATTATTCTACTTAGATGCTCTTGTATTATTCAGACTAGACCCTGGGGTGTTTATTGTCTTCCGCACTTTCTACTACTTATACATAGATATATCGTGAGACTTACGTATTTTTTCTATTCTGCTGTTTTAAATTCATTCTTCGTGTATTTGTTCATTGTTGGGTTGAGAGTTGGGAAGCTAAGTGCCCACACGGCCTATGAAAAATGGGTCGTGACAGTCTCGGAACACAAAGACCGACGGACTCCGTCAATTAAAACTGAGGGAGTCCATCAGCTAAGTAATATACACCAGACTTTAGAAATAAATTAGAGATAGCAAAAACTACAAAAATTGGCACTACTAAAAACAAGCGAAAAAATGATGGATGGAAGTCGATGGAGAAAATCGGGGGACCCTATTTTTTAATTTAAATTTTAAATTTTTATTGTTCTTTACGAAAACCAACAGATGTCCGTCGGTTATTTGCGAGGAAAAATGCGTGGAAACTGTTTTTTTTTTAAATAATCACTACAATGGAAGTATTTAATTTTATACCGGGTTTTCAGGAAAAACGAGTCTAGTGTATTTTACTTAGCCGATGGACTCCCTCGGTTTTAACCGACGGAGTCCATCGGTCTTGGTGTTCCAAGACACTATTTTTTGACATTATCAAGTCTGTAGGTTTTTTCTCGATTTTTCCCTATAACCGACTGACGCTCGCCGGTTTTTGTCCCGAGGTATTTGACCTTTTTTTAATAATGTGTACCTCTAAGTGTGAGTTCTCGCTAATTTTTTTCTTTTTTTTCATAGTTCTTGTGAAATCTAACAAACAGAGTTCGATGAATATTTTGTCGGAGACTAAAAGTGTTAATTTTTGGCGAACTTAAGGACCAAAACTGTTAAGTGCATACTTAAGGGACTATTTCTAACCAACCCTCATAGTTAAGGGACCATTTTTGCAACTTGTGGCAAACTTAAAGGATCAAAACCGTTAAGTGCATAGTTAAGGGACTATTTTGAACCTACTCTCATAGTTAAGGGACCATTTATGTCCTTTTCTCCCTTATTTTATAATTTGTATCGAATTTGAGTAGGTTAAATAAACCCCCACAATTTGCTACAATTTGCGGGGGGTTAGCGTGACCTCCACAATTAAACTGCCGTAAATCTAGCCTTTTTTTTTTAGTGCCTATTTATCTTTTTTCTCCTTTTTTGAATTTTTTCCTCATTTTAAAATTATTGTATTATATATTAAAAAGCCAAAAAATCTGTCTTAATTCTATTAATTACTCCTTTCAATACTCTTGATTATGCTTAAAGTTTGTAACGTTTACACCAAATGGTTTGTAATTAACTCGAGAATGTATGTAGTCACGAAATATTTTCACATAGTATTTATTGTGGGCACAACTTGTTGCATATACTGGAAAACATAGTTTCATCAACATTGGTTCTCCTGTTGTTTCACATATTGCATCCTTTCCTCTTTGCAAATCTCTGGCGTCACCGTTGCGTTTATTGTTGGCAAGCTCTTAATTTGATACAAGAATCAACCCGTAAACAAATTGCAATTTGGGCATTTAGAGTATTAATGTGAAAATGAAGTCACTGTTAATTTGTTATTATGTGAAATGGATGTCATTGAATTGTTTCATTATGTTTTATTTGCAGGAAGAATCATATCTATGCTTCTCTCAAAATTAACTTTTGCTCTAAGTTCATTTTATTCCTATGTTTATTTTTTCTATATCGCTTATAGCCGTTCTGTTTTGAATAATTGTCATACTATTCTTCTCAACATGACATTTTGGCTCTTATCACTTTCATTGACCACAATTTTGGCTTCTCAAAATGAAGTTGGCAGCAGTTGTATGGATTGTGGAAAGCCATTTGCTTACTCTAATGGCTTTCTTAAGTATGCGACTGAGTTCGAGAACAGGTTGAGATCACCAAGAATTGCTAATTAGTAAGGATCACCTATAATTAGTTGGTAATTATTTGTTTTCTTCATGTTATGTTTGTTCTTTGAGGTATATCATGGTCTATAGGGGTGTACAAAGTAAACCGATAAACCGCACCAAACCGATAAATCGAGTCAAACCGAAAAAAAAAAAACCCGACTAGTGGTTTGGTTTGACTTGGTTTGGTGTTGAAAAAAAACCCGATCATAATTGGTTTGGTTTGGTTTTAGCTAAAAAAGTTGACATTACATGTATTCAATTTTAAAAATATTTTATACATAAAAATATTTATTTGTAATGTAATTTATAAATATTTCTTAAATTTTTTCGTAGTTTTTTTTTATCTATTATCATATTATTCAAGTTTGAACTTAGAATTTTGAATGTGAATAAGTTTTATATCCTATGGATGTTAGTAACTCATATAAAGTCCAAACAAAAACCAACTCAACACTAATACTAACAAAAGAAATTCAATTTACCACTAGGAATGACAATAATGTTGGATATCCATTCTTTAGTTTTGCATAATTGGTTTAGAGAGTGAAAATACATAACTTAAGTTTTTTTCTTGTTATGTAATTAATACTTATTAGACGTACTTATTTTAGCATGACTTAGTATTTTTAGATTATGGTCATTTTCTTTATGGCTTATTAATTAGCAATATTTATTTTAAACGATTTTATTATCTTTTGTTGAATATTTTAATACAATGTCATCACTCTTCTCACATTTTGTGTTATTTTCTTATGAAACACCTTAATTACATAGTTATATCTTACTAGGACTAAAGAAATATTTGAAGTAAAAATTAGATGTTTTGTATCAAGACTATTAAAAAAAACCCGAATAACCGAGAGAAAAATCAGGGTTGAAAAAACGAGTTTTATTGGTTTGGTTTGGTGTATAAATTTAAAAACCCGACACACAATTGGTTTGGTTTGGTGTTTAAAAAATCCAACCAAAGTATCATTACACCCCTATTGGTCTAACTTCTGTTTTGTGATCTTTGGCAAAATTCGATTTGCTAATTTTATTGAAAGAAATTGCAGTATATGTCTATGCTTCATGAAATGATAGAAACTTATAACAGCTTTTAAACTGATAATGTTGGTGTTTGGAGAAGATATTATTCTTTAGGATCTTTCAAGTGTAGAAAAATGTTTGATAGGTTTCAGCGTTTCTCATCAAACTCCTTGTAATTCAATTTACAACTTTACATCCTCTCTCCTTGGCTCTCGAGAAAACCTTGCAAGGTCATAATTGCAGCTTTTACTATAAATATAATTATGAGTACTCTTAATTAAGGGAGATGAGGAGATGCATTTTAATTGAATAATAATAAGCAATTTTTATTACTGTTATAAGGGAGCATAGACATGCCAAATCAGAAACCGATTTATTTCAGTAATTACGGGCTCCTACTGCACAATTATGAGTGTCAAATTGTATCTACCTTTCGTATTGTTTACTTGACCAACTATAATGTGGTGAATTTCCAAATCCTTCTTCGTCTTTACAATATCTTAAATGCCAAATATTTCAACAAATGTTCATGTCTCCACAATTATACAAATTAAACAATGTATGTAAATCGATATGAGGCTAGGATGATGATGATTTTATAAATATCTCTTTATCAAATTCCACGAATTGGTGGACAAGTTTGTGAAACTTTTATTAATGAATTTGATCCAGTATTTACTTTGTAGCATCTAGTACGTATACAACTTCCACTTCCAAATTATTTTTGTTGCTCTTTTGTTTCTTCTTATGTTGTATATGGACGATGGGTGTTACAATAGTCACAATAGGGTCACAAACATTTTTCTAATCTTTTATTTTTTATTTTTTGTAAAGATAGAGAATATGACCTGGAAGTTGCTTGTACTTAGTGGTTTTTACTTAAAAAAAAAAAAGCTAATCATTGAGTGAAGAGTGCATCTTTTATTTGGTTTATAGGGAGATCAAGTGACATTTCCTAAAACCAAATTATATTTCTATATTTTTCTCTCATCTCCAACTCAAAAGTATAACATTTTAAATTATTTTCTCCAAGAACTAGAAGAAAGGAAAGAAGAGGGAAAAAAATCCATAGAAGAAGTATAAGGCACCAATAGGGAGAAAAAATAGTAAAGATGTTAGGGAATTAATGGAAAAAATTTAAAAGGAAAAATAATAGCTAAAAAAATGAATGACTGGGATGTAGTTAAATGGACGTTGTTTTAATTTCTTTACTTTTCATACCATATTTATTTTACTTTAATTTTTATAGAATTTTACTACTATATAAAGAAAGGAAAAAAGTCAAATGCCTGTATACGTTCATGTATCTAATCTAATATTTCTTATATGCATAGAAATAAAATAAAGTATTGTCTTCTTTGGATAGAATTTATAATAAAGAATATTAAACTCAACAAATTTATTAAATCTTGCGAAGCACGATCAAGTTCTCTAGTTTTTTAATAAACTAAAGTCATGTGAATCATAACTTGTGGAATATTATAAGGCGAAAATACAAATTTGATGCCCAATTATTATTTGTTATGAGGATAAAAATTAAAGACCAACACAAAAGAGGACAAAAGTGCTAATGACCCTATTGACATGAGTTCGTGTGAGCTGGGTTACTTACGTGAATTCGGCCCATCTTAAGAGTTTAGTTGCGAAAAGGGAGAAAAAGCGCTGAAAACATAGGAGAAAGATCACGGATGCTTCCTCAAATCAAAATAATTACTCACCTAAACTTTTATTATTTTTATATTCCTAAAAAAAATTAAAAGTATTTATCCTATTTATACTTGATATATAAATATACCGAGATAGTATTATGGAATTTTTTTCCTCATTTTAAAATGGAAGATTCTTATATATTACCATCATGGTATATAGATATCTTGAGACGTGTATTATGAATATATATTCCTAAAAATGACACACTTTGCTTGAAAAAAAACCTATATAATACCATCGTCTTATATACATATATTAAAATCCTTTCAATACTTTATGTATATATTTTTTTTAAAATTGGTATAATATTATGCTTAAAGCAACACGCTTAAAGGTTGAGTTATTAATGGGGATCAATTTAAGCACACACACCTAAAAAATGGTTTGTAATTAACTCGAGAATGTATGTAGTCATCGAAATTATTTGGGCTGGACTTGGCAGAAGTGAAAATAATTTGGAAAGAGGCATGGACAGGTAATTAGTTTGGATTGGGCAGACAAATAGTGATGTTTTCCCGAAAACGTATTGCTCCAAGAGGCCCAGTTGTATATTTCTCGTGTAGTTAATCAGTGCATTTCGTTTTCTCAGTGTAGATGTTGACAATAGTTCCTACTTTGCTTTTTTGATGAACTTTTAATGCTTTTAAAACATTAGAGATTCATATTGCTACTTTTCAATAATACGCTTTAATTCTAACCCTATTTTCTAACTGTACAAAAATTAGTACGACATAAATAATGAATAATGTGATAAAGCTAAGTAATAATACCAATATTATAACAATAATTTGTTGTCTCTGGCTTTTTGAAAATGTGATTGGCCGCTTTAAGCATTAGTAGAACCAAAGTCTGTTTTCCAGGCCCTACGTAATTACCCAAATTTTAACATACTTCATTATTAATCATTATAGAGAATTCTAATGACATCGATTACGTATCAATTGATATACTCTAATGATTCTTTCCTAAGCATATTACCACCGATTCCAATATAAGCAATATTTACTACTAAGTTAATCGCTTTCATATATTTAAAGAGTGAAATCACCTTCCTTTTTGAACTTTTGGTTTGAAAATGAAACTCCGAAGTGTTTTTTTCCTTTTTGATGTTACATTACAAATTGGTCCAAATTAACTCTCCATAGCGCACAAATTGACTGGAAAAAATGCCAAAATAGAAGTGGGATATAATTCCCATGTTCAAATGCTTTAATAGACAAACTCTATGAGATTTGAACAACAAATAATCTTCCACTCCCCATCCCTATCCCCCTCACACAATTTAATTTAAAGCGATTGACTCACCAAAAATATTACCAAAAATAGTAGCTTAAGCTTATATTATAAAAAAGTAAGTAGGAAGGAGCGAAATCTATTCGACCAGACGGGAGAGGCAACCAAAAGAAATCGATTCACCTTCTCTCCTCTTTTCCAATCCTGAATGAAAATATTCCAAAGATGAAGTCAAGGAAGAAAGTTTGTGTCCTTAAAAGATCGATCTGATAATTGCGTATATAAGGTTTACCTTGATAATGAAAAATACAGTTACATTCGAAAGAAAAAAAAATTAGGATGAGGCGCAGATAACTCGTGCTTTTTAAGGAGATTCAAGCCTACAGTGATAGAATCTTCATCGATAGTAATACTCTTGACACCCCCCTACGGGATACAACAACCCGAAAGCATCATATAACTCAAACAAGCTTTGAACAAGTTGTTGAGTCCAAAGCTCCAAGAAAAAAAGAAAAAAACATTCCTTCAACAAATAAAACTCTCTTTTTTGACATTATTAACCTCACTTTTTGATCATACCCTCTATAATTTTTTAAAACTTTCTCATAACTGACACAAAGAAGAAACACCACTATTTATAGATGTAGAATTTCTAATATAGAATAAATAACAAAGTAGTG
Source organism: Lycium ferocissimum (assembly GCF_029784015.1). Classification (NCBI taxonomy): domain Eukaryota; kingdom Viridiplantae; phylum Streptophyta; class Magnoliopsida; order Solanales; family Solanaceae; genus Lycium; species Lycium ferocissimum. The sequence goes on along the minus strand of NC_081345.1, from coordinate 25,760,878 downwards.
GGATAATACAATTGTAGAACATATGGGTTGGTGATTACAAAAATTTAATTTTGTTGGGTAATTAGTGATATATCATGGCATGAATTACACCTAGAACTAATGACCACTTTCTTGTCAATTTCCACTAACATGAGAAGAAATCAGGGTTGGCTTGGCTCAACAAGCTTGGGACCTAAAGTCAAAATTCATAGAGAGGCCTAATTTTTATTTGTGTTTTTAAATGAAAGATTGTCATATAGTATATTTTTATTTAAAATCTACTTTCTAGCCTTTTTAGATGCAAAACCATTAGTTACTGTTTTAAAATTAATTTTTTCTAACAAATCATTTTCAATTGATAATGTAGCTATCCGGGGCTCCTTTTTGAGATTTAATTAATTCTTCGATTTTTATCCTTTAATATATATATATATATATTGCTAAGCCCGGGCCCAAACTCAAAATATAAAAATAACATATTTTTTTTTTGCGCGGATCGGCCTTCATACGGACTGGTCTGTAATTTTTGGCTCTCAAATCGCGAGTCTTTAATTTTCTCCCTGCTTCTCATTTAATAAAAAATTGTGGGCCAAAGTACCCTTATTCGATGGTCTACGAAACCAGAGATTCTGGGTTCGATCCCAATCAGAGTAAAAAAAAAAAAAAAAAAACGCAAGGCAAAGTTTCATTGTCTAACATAAGTCGTGTAGAAATGAAGCTATACGACATAAGTTGTGTAGTAAATAATTCGCTCGGCATAAGTTTATAGAAACTTTGCCTTGTCCGGCATAAGTTCAATAGGAATGAAGTTGTGATGGATAACATAATTCCTACATAACTTATGCCGGACAAGGCAATGTTTCTATGTAACATTTTGAAAAAAAAAAAAAAATCATTAGATTATGACATAAATTAACATTGGGCAAACATGTAACATGTGAATTGAACAATAAATAGTAGCCTAAAGAAATGCAAAATAAATACATTTTGGGTTATTTCTTAAAATAGTTTGGGTCATAGAGATAGATTTAGTCCTTTCATAGATTTAGTCCTTTCACTATGAGTGCAAATATATAGGAGTATATTAGTACATAAATAACACTTATATAATTTTAGAAATGGAATCCTATCTCTTGCTCGATATTTTTAAAGGAGAGGTACACAAAAAGTCATTGCATCTGGTCAATTTAGCAAATATACAATGAAAAGGCTTGAACCTTCTTAGAGTATGGTTGCAGCTTTAAAAAATTAAAAAACAAATGGTCCCTAAAAATGTAGAGGGAGATTGGACAAAAAGACAAAATATGTGCATGTAGTAGAGTAATATGTGGACCCTAAGCAAACTTTTGAAAAGAATTCAAGGACGGCTGTCAATTGTTTGTTGATCCCTGACACCACTTTTATTGCCTTTTGGAGTATAATTGCCCTCAATCTTTAAAAAAATTATCAAAACACATACATGGTAGCTATGCAAATAGAGGCCAAAACAGGGGCAAAAACGAAAGTTCTAAAGATGTGAGGACTACAAAACTCATGGATCCCGTAGTATTAATATAATAACTTTTAGGAAAAAATGAGGCCCTACAAAAGTCGAAGCCCAAGACATTGTTAAAGTGACCTTATGGTAGAGCTTACCTTGCAAAAAATAATACACTTTAATATTATAATTTTAATATTAAAATACATAGATCTAATATATCTAACTAACCCCTAAAAATAACTTTAAATCCTTGAGCTCTTATAGATATGTTTTTCCGAAATTTTGGCTTTCATTAAAATGGTATCAGAGCTTTATTACGAAGATCACATCTAGAATATATAATTCCCCTTATGATTAGTCGTAATTATCTTTTTAATAGTTATATTGAAATTTAGACTTTCTTTTTTAGTTTGTTTAGAAAAGAATGTCACAATTGATATCATTAATACTTTAACTTTTTAACTCCAACATCTCATATTTATAACCACACCATTTGAGGCATTTTGATACATTTTCGTTTAAGAAAATCTCAAAGTCACATTACTTTTATTAAAATTTATGTCCAATCAAATTAAGACAGATAAATTACATTGATGAAAAGAGGAGGTAATATACGACTTATAGAGTTGGGCTTGGATTGTTGGACTTGGACATATTCTTTTAAGACATGGGCCTTAAAAATAAGTAGACCAAAATTAAATTAATAATTAAAAGGTATAAAATATCTTTAATTATTTATGAAAAGTTAATATATATATAATTAAATTTTATGTATATAATTATCGGTTTGGTTCGGTTATTTATTCGGTTATTGTTTACTATAACCATAACCAAACCAAATATTATCGGTTTTTCTTACCAAACCAAACCATGTCGATTTTTTTATTCGGTTTGGAGTTTTAACCAAAAACTAATTGCTTTACCAACATTCACTAGAGAAATGATTAAATTGTTCAAGCATACTAAGACGCTTTTTTTTTTTTCTTTTACAATATCCATGGTGTGAAGATCAATTTGTGCATACCTCGATTCCCATATGATATTTGCTATCTTTCACCAATATAAATATCACTGAGATTTGAATCTAAACCCTCATGATTAATTCTTCACTGATTTCATTAACCACTAAATCATACCCTTAATTGATGCAGTAAAACGCCCATGACAATGGCTTTGTAGTTTCAGAGATCTCATGGCATTTAAATGATACACATCTCTTCTAGTGCTAGTAGAAAATATTTGTTTTTGTCCTTTTTTATTTTTCTTGCAAAATGAAAATTAAAAGATAATTTATATTATAAACATTTATAGCATGAAAAAATTATTAGTAGAGTAAAGAATGGTAGTGGGTATTTTTAAGGTTAACAACACTCAGTTACTATAAACAAAGTGTAAGTTCTTAATTTTTTTTTAATTTCATCGCATTACATAAGCATTGGTATATGTAATATCCTCATAAAGTATACTATTAACTTTGTGATGATCATTGTATATTTGATCACCTCTAGTTCTAGTGATGTTGAGATTAAGATTTGTCTTGTCCTTACTGGGTAGGGCTTGACCTACTTGCTTGTATTTTCTTGTTGAGGTTTTTTATTATTACCAAAATAACATATGAAGGCATACTGCCTGGTAGTATACTAGCTCTAAAAAAAGAGTTAAATGTAATATGGTAAACTAAATTATCCCTATAATACTCACTCGCAACATTCCTTTTTTTTTTCCATGGCTATTAAATCCAGCTACAACAATCCAACTGCAATACCACAGTTGTAGCTGGACTAGCCTCTCATCAAATAATCAAACAAACAAAACTCAAGGAAACATGCCAATGGAATCCCACAACATGGAACTCTCCCGTAATTTTTGCATAGAACAATCGTCCACTCACTCCCCCATACAAAAACAGTGGATGCAAAAAGAACATAAAAACTCAAATTCTAAGAAGAAATTAAAAACCTTTCAAACTCATGTTTATCAACTCTTTGTTCAATAGCATACACAAATACTCCTAAAAATTGGCATAAAAATATTCAAACATTTGACAAATGATTAAACCATGTTTTGACCTCTTCCACGTTTGGAAAACAAGAATCTCCCACTTGATAATGATCTCTTCATCACCATAGGACTTGCTACACAATATTGTACTAGTACATTGTTCCTAATCACACTTCTACTCATTTCTTCACCATTGTTTTCTTGTTTTGATGTGCCAACATCTCTTTGCAACTCGCATTCGTCTCCCGTTACACAATCTTGAAATTCGTCGTGATCAATTCTTAGTATATCGGCTATAGATAAACGACCTTGTGATGCACAATCCATTGATACTGATCTCCTCCTAAATAATTCTTGATTGATACGGTTCGTTGCATCTTCTCCTTCTTGTGTCTGTTCTTCTCTGATGCCCATTTCAATATCGTGTTCCGGTTGGATTTGTGGAGTGGTTTCAATTTCTTGAGGAGCTTCCATTACCGGAGGAGGCAACGGAGGAGGCAAAGCATTTGGAAAAGTTATATGAGCGCGACATAACGGGCAATTGGAGTGAGATTTAAGCCATGTATCAATGCACATTACATGAAAAGCATGGCTACATTTTGGCAAAAGTCTAAGGCTTTCATCTTCTTGAAATTCACTTAAACAAACAGAACAATCTGTCCCTTCTTTCAATAATCCATCACCTTTCTTGTACTTGAACACTGTAATAGACTTAATTAGAGCTTCATCTAAACCACCTACACTGACATTCCATGCCTCATGATTTGAAGGATCATGATCCTCTTCTAGTTCTGATTCTTCTTGATGATTTTCCCTTCTTCTTGAATTCCCACAATACTTTGATATTATAGCATAGTAGCTAGCTAATAGGAAAGCACTTGCAAGAATTCCGATGATCGCGATAACTAAGGGAGAGAAATTAGGACCAGAATCATCATCATCAGGGAAGTCAAATTGAGGTGGTGGAGGGAAAATTATGTAACACCATTGTGGGCAGTATAAACTGCAAAATCCTTGAGAACAATCCCTAGTGCTCATATAGGGTACCCAAGTTCTTGGATTACTTACTGGCACCAATTTGTCGTCGTTGGAAAGACTCTTGCCATACATAGGGATGCAGGAAAAAGAAAAATAATATGGCCCCAAAACAGGGGAAAACAGAGGAAAAACAGAGGAATGAGAAGAATTTGCCTGAGCGTACTGTGGTTATATTAGATAGAAAAAAAGGGGAGCAGACTAAAGCAGCTTAGAAGGAAAGCAGTTGATAAAACATAAAAAAGGAGAATGCTTAGCATTTTTTTTCTTTTTTTTTTTTGCTATTGTGGGTTGTGTTATCCTTTTGTTTGCTTTTTCTTTGTTCTTCTCTTTTGTTTCTTTAATTTGCTTTATTGGAGATAGTGGTGTGTTGACTAACATGGTCTTGTTGGTTGGGAATTCATCAAAGTAATCAATGCTTTATTATGGGTTCAAGCCACTTGCTACTAAAGTGAATTAATAGCATAGATTACACGTAGGTCTTTGTCTTTTTATGCTAAAGAAGCTTAAATTTGACATTACTCACTTCCAAATATCTTCACTCTTAAGTAAATCCAACAAAACTTGTTCAATACCAGAGGCCAACTCAGATTATAAAGTTTATGAATTTCTATAACGACCTCAAGTTAATACTATAATTATAACTGGATTCACAGATAAATATTTAGGAAATTTCTTACCAGTATATATACAAGGTATGGACTAAAGCTAGTGGATTTATTGTGAACCATGGCTAGGCCTCTAGATTCAGCCCTGTTTAATACTAGCCACTAAGTTGGATCTAAGATTTATCAGTTTTTAATTACTGTTTAACCAACCTAGTGAGGACCAAAGCAAGCATGTACTATAAAATTTGCAAAGGAATTTCTTCATGTTGTCTTAGAGAAATGGGAAATGGGAATCTGCTTAAAGCCACAAGATAAAAGAAGTATATATTCTATGCTTTGGTTCTTGATACTATATTTCAATTCAAGATGTTGAATTCAATGCTACTTTTCTGGTGTATTCTGTGCCTGGTTTAAAGTTTTATTTTATTATTTTCTTTTATTTCGGTGTGAGAGAAAAAGTGAATGAAGGGACCATATAATGGAGACATGTATTGACAGAAACTGAAGGAACTAAGAACTGTAATGGAATTTTAATTCTACAAATCAATCATGTGGGTGAAAGAATCAAGAACAGTCAATAATTGGCTTTGCCAAATGTAAAAACCAAGAAATTCCTTCTTCCCCACTCCCTATCCCTCGTCTTTTTCTTGCACTTAGATAAATTCTTTTCCACACATAGTTCTGTTGCATCAACCGTTGCTTAATTTTCTGCTCGAATCAGTGATGGAGTTAGAATTTTTCTCAAAAGAGATTATCAACATTTATTATATATGCATAAAAAAATAGCGTTATATATATATAGGCATACAATGTTACTTTTAGTAAAAGAGATTCGGGTGAACCCCTTGCCACCCAAGCTCCGGTCATGGCTTGGACTAGTCAATCCAGGGTCAAAAATAAGTATCCTTTTGGTGATATTTCCCTTTAGCTTTCACTTTTCGGAGTACCTTGAGAAGTTATCACAGGTAGAATGTGATAATATTCTAACAAAGTCGCCAATACCTGAAAGAATTCTAGGGTTCCACAACAGAGTCAATTTTTCCACTGAAATTCATGCTTCAAAAAACGAGATAATTATTGTGATTGCAATTGAATATCAAGGACATTCCAGATGGTGACAAGAAGATAATGGAGTGCTTATTTATCCTTTTCTTGCATGCCTTCTTGTCTATACACTGTGAGGAAGACATGTGGGCCTTTTTCATGATCATCAATTTAACAAGAGTCTTGCTCTTCTTTTTTTTTTTTTTTTTTTTTTTGGCGTAGGTGTGGGGTGTTTTCATAACTTTTCCATATGAATTTTTTACACCACACACCAGCCCAAAGTGGCACATTTAAAAAAGGAAAATTTATATGGTATAGCTAACTCTGACATGTATTTATGGTTAGTAACTACTATTAATTTAATTACCTAATATAGCTATATTATGTATTTAATTATCTACCATAGCTAATTACTATGTATTCATCTACAAGGACAAAAAATACTACCAATTATTTCATTCTCACACACAACTCTCTCTCTCTCCTTCAAGCAACAATAATCACTGTTCATCTCCACCGCCGCCAACCGCCGCATATGACGTCAATCTCTCCACCACTGTTGCTAGAAAAGTATATTCAACAGCGAATTGGTAGTTTTTGAGTCCATTTTTTGCAGATAAAGAGTTCAATTTTCTCCGGCAAATAATCGATCTGATATAAAAATCGTCGATCTAAGTATATTTGATATGAAAATTGTCGATCTGATGATATGGGTGGCCGCCATGCCCTCGAGTCGTCGGAATCCATGGCGATCGAGTAGATCTGATCTAAAATCTAGCCGCCTGAGTTGGATCTAATATGAAAATCATCCATCTGAGTGTATTTGATATGAAATCGTCGAAGGTGAACCGACAAACAGAATACTAAGTAAACCGGATTTAATAGTATTTGATAATAAAAGTAATAAGTAAACCGACAAACCGCACCAAATCGATAAATCGAGTCAAACCGAGAAAAAAACCCGACTAGTGGTTTGGTTTGACTTGATTTGGTGTTGGAAAAAAAAACCCGATCATAATTGGTTTGGTGTGGTTTTAGCTAAAAAAAGTCAAACCGAACCAAACCAAACCAATCCGACATTAGATGTATTCAATTTTTAAAATATTTTATACATAAAAATATTTATTTGTAATGTAATTTATAAATATCTTAAATGTGTTTTATCTATTATGATATCATTCAAGTTTGAACTTAGAATTTTGAATGTGAATAAGTTTTTATATGGATGTTAGTAACTCATATAAATATAAAACCAAAACCAACTCAACACTAATACTAACAAAAGGAATTCAATTTACCACTAGGAATGACAATAATGTTGGATATCTATTCTTTAGTTTTGCATAATTAGTTTAGAGAGTGAAAATACATAACTTAAGTTTTTTTTCTTGCCATGTAAATAATACTTATTAGCCGTACTTATTTTAGCATAACTTAGCATTTTTAGATTATGGTAATTTTCTTTATGGCTTATTAATTAGCAATGTTTATTTTAACCGATTTTTATTTTAACCGATTTTATTATCTTTTATTGAATATTTTAATACAATATCATCACTCTTCTCACATTTTGTGTTATTTTCTTATGAAACACCTTAATTACATCAAGTTGTATCTTACAAATACTTAAATATTTGAAGTAAAAGTTATCTATTTTGTATCAAGACTACGGAAAAAAATACAATGAGAAAACCGAATAACCCGATAAGCTTGAAAAATCCGAATTTTATTGGTTTGGTTTGGTGTATAAATTTAAAAACCCGAACAATATATTTGATGTTTCAAATACCCCAAATTAGCTCATATTCTGTATGCTAATAATCAAATGATGGGTATATTTTTTGCCCTGGAGAGTAATGACATGTCTTCACGTTGAAGAAATCATTAGTGGAACAAAATTACTATACTTTTTGCGTATGCTGCTGAAGATATTTGGTACCATTGCAAATTATATTATATATGTTCATAAGATAACAAGCATGAAGGGCTGAAAGTTTGGCAAAAATTACCAGCAGAACAACCATATACATGAGGTACCAATCTCTTATAAGGCTAAGACAACAGGACTGTTATGATAATTGATAATAGGGATAGCTATTTACGTAAATTATCCTAAAATAACCCTATATTTTATTTCTTTATAAACGCCCACTCTCATATGGGAGGTGACATACAGTATTATGTATTTATTTGTTTTAATTATTTTTTTCAGCTTACGTGTATATATTTTTTTAAAAAAACTGAATTTTCTTCTAAAAAAAAAAGATTTTTAAAACCCATTTAAAAAAAAAAACTGAAAGTTTGATTTTCTTTTAAAACCAAAAATAAAATAAAATGAAAACGTGGATTAAAAAACTGAATTTTCTTTAAAAAAAAAAAAAGATTTTTAAAACCCGTTGGTTTTAAAAAAAAAAAAAAAACTGAAAACATGATTTTTTTTAAAATATGGAAAAATGGATTTGTTAAAAATATGGAAAACTTGATTTATTTATTTTTTAATTTTAAAATGTCTTAAAAAATCTTGATTTTCATGATTTCATTTTCTTAGGACACTTTTATTTTTCAAATAAAATCCGGAAAAAGTGTTTTTCTTGTCAAAATGTGAAAAAATTAATTATATTTTAAAAATGTGGAAAACCCGTTCTTTAAAACTAAATTTGAAAAACTAGATTTATTTTCATATTTTAAGAAAATACATATTTTTAAGGAAAAAATATTAAGTTTTTGAAAGTTTTTTAAAATTACCAGCAGTAAAACAACCATATATGTGAGGTACCTATTCCGTTTCTCTTATAAGGCTAAGACAAAATATGTGTATGATAATTCGAATATAATTAGGGATAATAGCCTATTATCCCGATAATACAAAATCTCCAACATGAAATTGACCTATGATTCTAAATGGAGATAGTTGTGACACAAAAGTAGTACTCCTGGATGGACCTACGTTTACGTTATGGAAAAACTGAACTTATGGTGAATGGTTATTCAAACTACTAGTGGCATTTGGCCCGGGCTTACCAACATTAAAAATTACTTATTTGTAATTATTTTTTAATTTTTTCTACTCCTAATTATTTGTTTCCAAAAGATTTAAAAGATATTTGAAAAAAGAACATTTTTCTTAGTTTATATTTTAGACTTTTTAAACAAACAAAAGCATGTACAAATGCTCTTTCCATTTTCTATTTTAGTTTAAATATAAAATGATCCAAATTGAGCTCTATCATATGTAAAATTAATTTCATTTTTTTTTTTTTGAATTAAACCCACAAAAATATTTTTTGAAAATGATGTTACGATGTTCAAATAATGTCAAAATATTTAAAAAAAATATTATCATATAATGAAATCGATGAAGTTAACTAATAAATAAATATAGAAAAGTTAGATAATTACAAATTATTAAAACTGCAAAATACGTTTTTTTTTTTTAACAAGTTCTTGAAAATAATTTTTTTTTATTTTTAAATTTGTTTGAATTTAATAATTTTTTTTTTTTAACAATTTCAATTTAAAAAACTTTTTTTCATGATTTCATTTTCTTACCGTCCTAAAAAGAATGTCACCTTTTATTTTTAAAAACAACTTAAACTTAAAAATTCTTTTTTAACCCAAAATGTGAAAAGATATATACTCACACAAATGTCCAAAATTTAATTCTTTTTTTTTAAATTTTATGCCTATTCAAATAATGTTGCATAAATAGAAACAAAAGGATTATATACTTTGTGGTGTCTCAATCACATTTTCCATGACATCATTACTTTTTGTGGCATATAAGAAGTCCTATTACTCCCTTCATTATCTTTTACTTGTCCTCAATAGACTTTGAACTCCTTTAAGAGATTGCAAATGAAGTGTGTATTTTATCATAATACTCATATTAATTATTCTATAGTCTTAAGTCTTGCGAAATGATTTGGGGAATAAGTAATTAACGTTAATAGTAAAATATGAAAAAATATGTTTTTCTCTTGTTATGCTAAAATGGACAAGTAAAAGTGAAAATATTTTTTTAATATAGTAAATAATTAGAAGTAAACGAAGGGAATAATAGCTGAGTAAAATTGCTTAGTTTACATAGAACCCATTAGGATATTGAGGTAATAAAGAACTTCTTCCTTGATAAAGAAAATTTTAGAAAGTTGTACAAGTGTCCTAATAATGGTTTGTTCTCTTTTATCCAACTGTCAAAGAAAAAAATAATTTGTACACAATAGTGATTAAATACGGAATGGACCTCAAAAAATACAAAAACATGAAATACCAAAAGTAGGCCTGTGAACTTATGTTGAACTCTCTCTTATATATAATTATAATTACTAGTAAAATTGGCTGTCCGATTTTGTCTTGCAATTAGAAAAAGAACGCTTTGAAGTTATTGTGCACAGGGGTGGATCTACAGCCCATTGAGGGTGTTCACCTGAAAATCTTCGGTAAAAAATTACATTGTATATATAAGGTATTTTTATATGTTTTATGTACATATATAGATTTTGAACACCCTGAACACAAGAGTAGGTGGTTGTTCAGTGGTTCAGGGGGTTTAAAATTCACCTTAAGGTTCCAAGTCCCAAGCCTCAGGCACTACATTTTTATTTTTCGAACCCCTTCAGAGAATATTCTAAATTCGTCACTGATTGTGCTGTGGCTGAATGCAAAGCAATTCACCCTCATATCCTTTCATAAGAGAATTATTTAGAACTTTGAAAGAAGGTCAAAGTAATATTTTTTTGCATGGATTTTTTAATGTAAAAATCTTAAACGGTTGTTAATTCAAGTAGTCCCGTGACATCAACAAAAATCCCCCGCTTCTGTGTAAACCAATAACTATAGAATCAACATCTATCTCGGCAAAGGCATGATTAAAATGGGCATGTTAGAAAAAAAACTATAAAATAAAATAATAAGATTCATAAAGTTAGGTGGATGATGAACAAAAGTCGAGTTCCAAGGTTCTAACATGTCCTAAATTGTGATCCACACAAGTGCTGTTGGGAACTGATTTACGGATCTTCAGGATTTTCCTAAGTCACTGCTTCGTCGTTTCTGAAATTTAACCGAATTGATCTGCCCAACACTTCCTGCATTTTCAATAGATATAGAAAATCCAACATGCCTTGTTTGCCAAACATTTACACCATCAAACATAATGGAGAAAAAGTCAAAAATTGCCTCTGAAGTATGAAAAAAGGACCTAAATTAAAAGTTGGGTCAGAGGTATTCTTGCCCTTGCAATATGCCACCTCCATCAGTTATACGTATTTGTCTTAATAAGTGTAAAATTTCAGGCTTATTTCAACTGTGGCTGATCTATATTTAAAGGAAATTGACATGTTTTATACGGTTAACTTAATTACGTAATAGACGTTTGAATATACGCGTAAAAGTCTTTCCAAAATTTAAACCGTAAGTGTTTATTAGGAACACTTTATTATGTGTTGGTGTTGATTGGAATAAGCGTTCTTTAATTGAAAGTGTAAATAAAATTCTAAGAAATTAAAAATTTGTCTATGTATTAAGCTTTAAACTTTAAAAAATTGTTCATTTCCCTTAGGACAATAGCGTTCATGGTGGAGAGTAGTGTACTGTAATAGTTGACCATTAGTAAGGGCAAATCTAGTCTATCGTTGTAACCGTAAGTTAGATATGATTCCATTATTAACGAATAGTAAATCAAGACTATTTCTCATAGTTAAGGACAAATTTAGACTCGCCCGACATATATACATTAAAAAAAGAAAAATCAGATATTTTTATTAAACATCACACTGAAACAGGGCCATATTTAAAGATCGTATGACAGAAACTAAGCTTTCCATCCCTATTATCTTTACTCGCTTTGTTATTACTCTACTTAGGGCTATACAAACCAAACCGATAAATCATACTAAACCAACAAACCGAATCAAATCGGAAAAAAAACCGACTAGTGATTTGGTGTTGGAAAAAAAAAAAACCGATCATTATAGGGTAGATTTGGTTTTAAATAAAAAAAATCAAATTGAACCTAAACCGACCCGATTATATCTATACTACTTTTAAATTATTTTAAACATAAAAATATTTAATAGAATGTAATTATTAATATTTTCTTAATTTTTTTCATAATTTCTATATTTTTACATTCAGATTTGAACTTAATTTTGCGAAATTTGGTCCCATATTTGAAGCTCATACAAAGAATACACAGAAAGCCCAATAAGAAACTAAATGAAAAGGAAATGAAAACATATGTAATGTAATAAAAGAAACCCTACGGCTACAATACATTTTCTCCTAAAATCAGAAACGCTCTTTCCTTTCTCATTTTACATTTTTTCCCTCTTCTCTTTCCTCTCAAATCAGCAACCCTGTAAGGCTCCAGTTATTGTTGTTCCTCTTGGTGTTTTAAAATAGAATCAAATCAAATTTGAACCCAAATTACCTGAATCGAAGGAGGCTCCCATCAATGAACTAGGTGTAGAGGTTGAGAACAAGATTATTCTGCACTTTGAGAAGGTGTTTTGGCCAAATGTTGAGTTCTTGGGGGTAGTTGCAGAGAGCTCATATGAATGTAGTTACTTTTTGAATCTTCACAAGGCCACTGGCCAACTTTTTTGCTTCAAGTGTATTATATAGCATGATATTATATTAATCCAAATGACTTGGATGCTTTAAAAAATGTTTTGATATGAATATTCTGTATCTAAAGAAAGTAGTTTTGAGTGGGAAGTTTGCAAATTATCAAGCAGATGTTGTTGTATGGTGCTTTTAATTAAATACAATGAAAAACCCGAGAAACCCAAAAAAAAACTGAAAAAACCGAGAAAAACCATTATTGAAAAATCCGACTTTTATTGATTTGGTTTGGTTTATAGATTTAAAAACCCGACGCAAATAATTTTTTAAATACCAAACCAATCCAATTCATATACACCCCTAACTCTACTACTAATTTCGTTTGGTTGTTTGGCACACAAGCTAGTGATTTAATGTTTACTTATCCATGTTATGGCACTGTTGCACAACTGGGATCGGACGTACCACCAGAAAAGTAATGGCTTAATACGCAAATTCTTTCAATATATCCCTCTGTCACAGATAAGTTTTAACACATCAAGTGTTTCGTAGATGTGTCTAGTACATTTTCTCCCTTTTATAATAGGAAAACTGCTCCCTATTGATTGGTTATTCATTTCCAGGACCCGAAACTGAATCATCTAATTACAGATTGAGCGGTCCCAACCATCTCACTAACTCCTCCCTCAGATGGCATTTATTTTCTTTGCCATATTTCGTAGTCTCCATAGACTATTAAGTTTGCCTCATGTAGGTAATAGCCCCAAGCCATATACTCCTTCCAGTCCAAAATAATTGAGGTTTTAACCTCTAAAAATTGATTCAAAATAATTGATATTTCACAAAATTAAGAAAGTATTTAGTTCTCTTTTCCAAATTTGCCACTGACGCATTCTCATATCCCCGTAATAATTATGTCAACCTAAAAAGAAAAGAACATTAAGGGTATCTTAGTAGGCGTTTGGACATGCTGCGTTTGGACATGCGATTTCAGAGATGAAATTCCAAATCATCCAAAAAGGCATGATTTGGGATTTCAAATCATGATTTAAAAAAATTTAAATGTAAAACTTGACCCATAAGTTTATATTTTGTAAAAATAGATCCATAAGTTGGTAGATATATTTATCAATTATGTTTACCAACCATTTATATTAAATATTAAAATATCTACAAGTTGATAGTATATTTATAACAAATTTATTCTTACCAACCATGTGGGAGGATTATAGTAAAGAGTAGTTACGCTACAACTCATGTTCAATTTTTCATTTTATTGAACTAAAGTTTGTTGAATTGATGTTATATTTTTCAGTTAGTAGAGTATTAATTTTGTTATGAACTATGGCTTGCTCATTTGGTAAGATTGTATAAGAATTGAGAAAGTTTTGATTATAAGAAAAAATATAACTTAAGAAATTCAAATTGCATGTCCAAACACGATTTCATTTCATAATTTCAAATCATGTTCAAACGGCTCCTTAATCAAAAGCCATCTTAACTTTTGGGTGTTAGTGAAATCCTTAATTCATGTGCCAAGTTTAAAACCTCAATTATTTTAAACCAGAGGGAGTATGAACTAAAGTAGGATATAAGACCAACATCAATCAAACTACAGAAATAAAAATTAAAGTATAATAGAGTTGTTTTTTCCGTCTCTCAGCAGGTAATAAGAAGAAAAGAAACAGAGAAATAACAATAAGTGCGTGCTACTACTAGAATGCTAACTGAATCGCATAAATTAATTTGAAGAGATCTAGAACTTGCATCACCACATGTTGTCTACAGTTCACACTTATGTTTTCCTTCTACCATTTATCTGCCTATAACGCACTGCATCACATATTCACGTTACATTTTATCATTTGAAAATTTTAATGTCGACATGCTGATATATTGAGCATATTTTATAGAACCAGGAATCTTTTAATGAAATATATATAAAATACCGGTAGGTTATGTGCATCTGAATTTCATTATTCTTTGAAGCATACAAATCAAACGGATGACTCTAGTTGGGAGTTGGGATTATTTGATGAAATCAGTGGGTCATTATTGGAGAGACCTCTACGGGCTCTACTTAAACTTACTTTAATTGAACTATCTCATTAATCCAACAATTTGAAGCTACTCAAGTTGACTTTGTGGGCGTTTCGCCATAAAAATTATTCACTTTTTTTTGGAATTGTATTCCGGAATACTAAAAACAAGAAAAACTTGTTTTTCAAAAAAAATTCATTTTTTTCACTTTTTTACACTACATTTCACCAAAAATTACAATTTCAAAAACTATGGCCAAACACAACTCCAACTCCAACTCCAACTTCAAAAATTCCAAAAAAAGTGAAAAAGTTTTTGGTATTTATGGCCAAACGGCACCATTATCTTTGCTAAATTTTCATGCAGCTTTAATGTCCATTGAGAAAGAAGAAAAAAGATAAAAAGACCATAATGTTGGTTAGAATTTGAACTCATGAAGAAAAAAAAAGTGTACAACTTCAAAAATTTCTTGTAGTCTTATGTAATTTATACCAATGGAAATCGTGCATATATACCATTAAATTTTCTTTAGGGTCGACATTTTCAGTTGGCCTAAGATGATAATGGAGTAACTGATTAGTGAGGATTTATGTAGCTGGCTCCAACTTGCTTGGGACTGAGACGTACTTAGTTATTATTGTTGATATTTTCAATTGTTTAGATTCAGTGTTCTTGTTCTAGTTGTTCCAAAGCTAAGTCGAGGTTTTCTACTGGGGAAGAACACTAAAATGCTTTGAGACTGTACTACAATTTCGTTAAGGTGTCTAGAAAAAATTGAAAGAGGAGTTTTGGAGCAACTGTAAAGTTATCTTTCCATGACGGTGACCTGTAGATCACGAGTTCGAATGGTGAAAGTATAAATGTTTGCATTTGATTAAACTGTCTACGTCACACCCCTTACTAATGCCGGATGTTTGTGCATCAGACTTTTTTATTTGTTTTATTTTTTGGTAGGGTCCCCTGCAACTTGACGTTTTATGAATTAATTACTTCTTCTTGAAAGCAATATGATCCCACCCTGAAGTGAGAGGCTGATTAGATGGAAACACTAGTCATGGCTTGGTATTTTCCAACATTGACTTGTCTACTAGTACAACTCTATACTACAATTCTCAATCTTATCACTTCTCTTGGGCTTATCTCCAATCATGGATGTATTTGTTTTCTTTTTTTGCGCGAAATGTCCTTCGAAAGGACTGGTCTTTATTTTTTGTCTCTCGTGGTTTTTAATTTTTTGACTTTCGCTAAAAGCCCCTTAATTTCAGATTCGAACTCTCGTTCAATCAAGAATTTAAAAAAAAATAAAAAAAAATTACAACGCATAAGTTGGGATTTCAAACTCTGCCTTAAGGCATAAAAAACAAAAATTACTTCGCTGGAATTTAAGGCTTGTTTTGGCTAAAAGTTTGCCTAAGTCGGGGTCCAACTTATACCTTGCAATTTTTTTTTAAGCGAAATTTCGATTCGAACTCGGATCTTGGATGTATTAACGACAAAAAATTAAAGACCAACCCAGCAAAGGCCATTCCGACAAGGCATTCTTGGGCTTAACCCAATTAAATGGGCCTTGACAACCAACCACTTTGTTTCTTCAACTTGGCAAATATAGCATACTATACTACAAAGCTATACGGGTTATTAGATTACTAGCTTAAACCTCCCTATAGAAGATAGTTTAGAGCATAGAATTTAACACCCCATAGGCAAGTGGTCTCCAGTGTAGTGGTCATATTGGAGAAATAGGCTCATAGGGATGTGATAAGATTTTCTACTTGCTAGAACTAGAACCAGAGACTTTGAACCGACATATCAACATTAATTTTACTTTAGCTAGAATATGACTTTGAAAAAAATTGGCTTCTAGTAGGTGCATAGCAAGTGCAATTGGTTTATTTTGTTACAAATGAAGCGATGAAATTCATGCATGTTCATTATCCCTGGACTTACGGTTCTTCTGATCCACTTAAAGTTATATTCTAACGCCTCATTTTCTTTTGAGTGAAAAAAGGTAGCAAATAAGGGAAAATACGAGATGTGATTTTTTTTTTCCCACTCAGTGTTCTGTATCCGTTTTAGGACTCGATTAATTATTCAGATTAATTTGCAATTCCAATTTGGGGGTAAATTTTCTCTACGAAAGACAACTTCATTATCAGGACTTGAACACGAGACTTTGTTAAGTTTGGAGGGACACTTATCACTCCACCACAACCTTTTGGGGTAGATAATGATTTTTATTGTTTCATTGAAACGAAGATAATTCGCTAGTGAAGTGTCACCCTTTTTGGGGTTTTGACTAGATAGCGTACTTTTACTGGTTGATCTGCAAATACTAAAATAAATCCAGATATTTAATTTTAGCCAGTAAATCTAAGTCCTAAGCCATTAGGATTAAGAAGATGTGAATGTACGCTAATAGCCCTTATTCATAGCTTCATTAGAAGTAAGCTGTGTTGAACATGGTAGATCCCATAATGTACAATAGTACAATACATATGTCTGCCTAATATGGGAGTACAATTTGTAATTCCTTTTGGTATTGTAATTCCTTTTGGTAATTATAGAGTCTTTCTACTGCATGAAAATGTGAAGTTACGTTGTACATGAAACAACATATAATTAAATCAAAACAAATTAAATCTATTCATTGAGAAATTTGATTTTCTGATGTAAGTTGATGAGAGATTAGAGTTTCAATTGAGTGATTAAAAGTTCACCCTACATGCACGGTTACAATTCAACGAAAATTCATCCACATTCCTATCATTTTTTCCTTCCACTATTCACATGTCATTCCACTTAAAGGGATTTTTTTAAAAAAAAGTGAATCCATTTGGTGTGTGCAATAGCCATGAAAATTGCTAAAGCAGTTAATGTAGGTAAACTGACAAAGACTAATACATCATCTGTAACAAATTAAATGGCGTTTATAGAAGCCTCACAGAGGAAAGATAGTGAAACAAAAACATCATCAACAATTGCCCTTTCCTCTGCTTTATTTTGTTGACGTATATCATTAAAAAAAAGGTGGTAAATTTAAGTGACATCATAGCTTGGGCAACTTTCCGTAGGAGTGGGCGTTCGGTTTTTCGGTTCGGTTTTATCAAACTTCGGTTTGGCTATTTCGGGTTCGGTTTTTTGAAGGTGGACACCGAACACCGAACCAAACTAGTTCGGTTCGGTTCTTTCGGTTTCGGTTTTTTAAAGTTCGGTTCGGTTTAGATTTTTTCAATTCGATTTTTTTGATATAATATTAGAAGAGATTCCATTGACACTAATTCATATTCTTAAAAGCAATAAAACATAAAACTGATAAATTGAAATCAAAATCAAACAAACAAGATACACAAGAACAGAAAACTATAATCATGACATAGGATTACTAGGTGTTATGTACATACCGTAAGAATAATTAAGAAAACACATAAAGGACATACATTAATCCTAAAGAGACATCCTAGTTACCTTTCTTTGTTAACGATATTTGATTTTTTTCAATTGAAGTGGAAAATTAGGGATACAAATGCAAAAGAGGACTTATTACAATTGGATTTTTTTTTGTTTAAACTTAATGGGCCTGGAATATTTTAATTTTTTTTGGGTAATGTATTAAATTTTGGTGCGCGTTCGGTTTTATCAAACTTCGGTTCGGCTATTTCGGTTTCGGTTTTTTACGGTGGACACCAAACACCGAACCAAACTATTTCGGTTCGGTTTTTCGGTTTTCGGTATTTATGCCCAGCCCTAACTTAC
Organism: Lycium ferocissimum; assembly: GCF_029784015.1. Lineage (NCBI taxonomy): Eukaryota > Viridiplantae > Streptophyta > Magnoliopsida > Solanales > Solanaceae > Lycium > Lycium ferocissimum. The sequence goes on along the minus strand of NC_081345.1, from coordinate 25,742,374 downwards.
CGTTTGGCCATGAAATTTTTTCACTTTTTTCCGGAAAATGTTTTCGCTTTATTTGGAAATTAACATTTGTCCGTAAAAATTCCAAATACAACTTATAGTTGTATTTGAAATTTGGAAAACACCAAAAAAACTTGTTTTCACTTTCAATACATTCAAACAACCAAATATTCTTTATAAAAAGTATAACCAAACACAACTCTATCTTCAACTCCAACTTCAACTCCAACTCCAAAATACCAAATAAAGTAAAAAATATTTGATTTTCATGACCAAACGCCTACGTAACTTTCTATGATTTGTTTCTTTAAATAGTTTAACTTGTATACATAGATACATGTACTTTTTGGCACTATTAGATTATATAAAACATACAACAACAACAACAACAACATACCCAGTGAAATCCCACAGTATAAAACAAATCTACAGATAATCCTCCATAAAAGGTGAAATATATAATTTTGATATTGAAGGCAAATAATCCGCTACAATTGATAAAGATGACATAATAGTGTAAAAAATCTTTATTGTATTGATTTATATAAGTTTAGTATCGAAAAGGAGGCAAATTTGAAGAGTGCATCTCTGAAGGCATTGGAATGACTAGGTACACATTCATATCATCGCGATCAATAAATAAGATATTGACAATGTACTTTTTAATTAGTTCTGGTCCATGAATGAATGGGCAATGCATCATACAAGTATATAATATGCTAATTAAACACAACACTATATCTTTTTTATCGGATAGGGTGGTGTGATCCACATTTATCGCCCACTTCAATTATTGAGTTCATTGAATTGTGTAAATTCTTACTTGGCCATCACTAGCCAGAAGACAGAATTCAATAATTTCACCTTCTTTTTCCTTTTTATCTCTTGTAGAATTTTAGATTTTTTATCTATGTAATTTAGGTCCAACATAAATCCCTAACAATATCTTTCAGGGTCTTTCGACTATCAAGAATATTATTGATGGTACTTTTGGAAGACTGGCCTAATTAACGTCAAAATTTTCATCTAACCATAGATGCTTTGATTTCTGTGTTCATATTTTCTAACGAAATTATAAAGAACTTACTATTATCTGAATTTCTGAATGTACTTTTCTTAGATGTGTTATATAACAGTGATCCAAAAGGTTAGGCTACACAATATTACATTTAATAGGTTTTAAACAACATTCATAGTGTTATAATTCTTTATATTAGTGGCCTATAAAAGTTAAGCTCTTTCACTTGTATATTTCACGGATTCACGTGGAGATTTTGTTTTGGTGTTCTTTCATCCACTTTCAATATTGGCACACCATTTAAGAACAAAGTGTTATATAAATTCAAAATGTAAGCATTTGTTTAGCAGCACGTGGTTTATTTTGAAAGGAAGTACTACTTGTTTGGCACCAAAGAATTACGATGAAATTTATCAAAAAATGTTATCGTTAACCTTGACTGATTTTTGGATCTCTTATTGTTTGTATTAATTATCTTATTTTATGGCAAATTTAGATGTAATTTTTTTTTCCGTTCTAATTCTGATGGGTCTGTGTGAAACCCATCACATAAGAGAGATGGGGAAGAAAGGAGAAGGGGTGGGGTGGGGGAGCTCATATTTTTATCTAATTTTAAATGCTCATTTTATAAAATTTTATATTAATATTTTTTAAATTATTTTGTTGATATAATATTTAATTACTATTTTATTTAAATTTTATATGTAATAATTTTAAAATAAAAATAAATTATACATGTTCAGATTGAAAAACAAACAGTCTTAATTATTCAGTGTCCAAATCTAGAGACAACATCTAAATCGTTCAGATGTGTATTCAGATGTCTTAATCTTAATGAAAACAAATGCAGCCTTAGAGAATAAGTTGAAGACTTAGGATATATTTCTTTGTTTCTACTCTCTCTTGCATTACACCATCCTCAAATTATAAACACGACACAACGTTCTTTTTAATTTACAACATAATACTTCTTATCCACTCAATACAAGAAAGAAAACATTCTTTATATAGGTATAGGATTATTCTAAATAGTAAATATCAAGACAGTAGATAATAATTTGAGGTGTTGTGGGTAAGCCCGTCGACCGGTTCAAACCGGACCGGTAATCGGTTAGAAAACCGGCCGGTTTCCGTCTAAAACCCGGAACCGGCCACCGATTCCGGTTTACAGGTTTTAAACTGGAAACCGGACCGGTCCGGTTTGAAACTATCCAAAACCTCTTTATATATATATATATATATATATATATATATATATATATATATATATAGTATTTATTAGTATATTATAGGTATATTTACATATGTTATATAATTTTATAAGTAAAGTTTATATATTTACCGACTAACAAGATATACGTATATATATATATATATATATATTAAGTTATATGCTTAAGTTATACTACATATACCTAAAATATACTTATATATATCAATATACTTAGGTTATGTAACTATATATATATATATATATATATATATATATATATATATATATATATATATATATATATATATATATATATATATGTTTAAGTTATATATATACTTATATATTAGTTATATGTACTATATATTGGACCGGGTTGGTTCGGATTTTTCAAATACCAAACCAAACTAATTGCGTCGGATTTTTAAATTTATGAACCAAACCAAACCAATAAAATTCGGGGTTTTCAACTTCGGATTTTCTCGGGTTATTCGGTTTTTTCGGGTTTTTCGGGTTTTTTTTCCAAAAAAATCTTCATACAAAACATATGACTTTTACTTCAAATATTTCTTTAGTCCTAATAAGATACAACTATATAACTAAGGTGTTTCTTAAAAAAATAACACAAAATGTGAGATGGGTGATGACATCATATTAAAATATTCAATAAAAAAATAATAAAATCGGTTAAAATAAGTATTGCTAATTAATAAGCCATAAAGAAAATGACTTTAATCTAAATACAAAGTTATGATAAAATAAGTACGGCTAATAAGTATTAATTACACGACAAAGAAAAAATTAAGCTATAAATTTTTATGCTCTAAACCAATTATGCAAAACTAAAGAATAGATACAACATTACTGTCATTCCTAGTGTTAGAATTGAATTTCTTTTGTTAGCATTAGTCTTGAGTTGGTTTTGATTTGGACTTTATTTGAGTTATTAACATCTATGGGATATAAAACTTATTGGCATTCAAATTCTAAGTTCAAGCTTAAAATAATATGATAAAAGACAAAAAGCTATGAAAAAATTTAAGAAATATTTACAAATTACATTACAAATAAATATTCTTATGTATAAAATATTTTTAAAATCGAATACAAGTAATGTTGGGTTGGTTTGGCTCGGTTTGACTTTTTTTAGCTAAAACCAAACCAAACCAATTATGGTCGGGCTTTTTTTTCCAACACCAAACTAAGTCAAACCAAACCACGAGTCGGGTTTTTTTCTCAGTTTGACTCGATTTATCGGTTTGGTGCGGTTTGTCGGTTTGGTTTGTACACCCCTACTATATATACTTATATATATTTAAGTTATATGTATACTAACTTAAGTTATTTATAGCTTAAGTTTTTTCTAAGTTTATAAATTCTCATTTTATAAATTAAGTATATTTATAATATAAGTATATTCTTAGTATATTTTAGTTATTTTTTCAAGTATATAACTTTCTAGTTTTTAATTTAAGTAGATGTATATTATAAGTATATTCTTAGTATATTTTAGGTATATTACTAGCTTAATATAAGTAAAAATATGAATACAAGTAAATAGAAGAAAGCTCAATGAGCCATATATTTAATTCATTCATGGATAACATTTATTTGCAAGGTGTAGTTTTTTTTTTTAACTTACAAATAATACATGAGTTGCAAAGAAATAGTAGAATAATAAAATCACCAATTGTCAATCGTTTGGTTAATTTCCGCCATATCATATTCGGTCATGGAAATATCTTCAAAGTCTTCCATTTGGTTCGCTCCACTTGCTATCAAATCTTCAATCTCTTCCTCTTCGCCTTCCACCGCTTCTGAGTTTTGGCTGCGTCGCTCCGATCTAATCCAATCGTGAATGCACACTAGTACTTGCAAGCTAAATCTGGATAATGAGTGTCTATGGTCTCCAATTTGTTGTCTTCCTTGGCTAAATGCACTCTCCGAAGTCACGGTTGATATTTGAACCGTAAGGATATCCGAGCCATTCTTGAAAGTTTCGGATGACTTGCCTTGTATTTCTTCCACCATGTTAAGACGTCCAAATCATCTAGTTGGTCGATATCCACATTTTTTTGCATCAAATAAAGGTGATATTCATCAAAGTTTGCAGTAGAAGAAGGAGTTGGATGTGAATGTAAAACTTTTAAATGCGACAAACCCGACAAGCCCTTTTTGCTACTTTGAGAAGTAGTAGGGCGTGGAGCAACGGGTGTAACATTTTCTTTCAAATTAGAATAACGACTAAAATTTTTTCGAAACTCGGCATCAATAGCGAGCTCGGCTTCAGCTAAAGATGGTTCAACTCCCTCTTCAATTTCTAAAAATGTATAAATTTGATTAACCAATGCTCTAGTATAAGACATTTTTAAACAAGTATTTAAAAGAGAACCCAATATAAATAAAATTGGGATGGGAAAGAAATACTTCTTAAATTTTGTTGGATATTAAAAATAGCCGCTTGATAACCGGATTTATATTTATACTCTTGTAAAACTCTAGCTATTTCCGCTAAGTAGGCAAAAATTTCAGTTACCGTGGGATAGAATTGTTTAGAAAAAACAAGAGTTGCATTATAAAAATTTTGTAAGAGTTCAACACATTCCTTAACATCTTCCCAATCCGTAATATTTAACCAATCAACATTATTAATATTATAATGGTTGTGAACTTGTTGTATGGGAACCCTATACTCATATGCTTATTGTAGCATAATGTAAGTGTAGTTCCACCTAGTCTCAACTTCTACTTGAATTTTCTTAGGTCTAAGGCCATTTTCCACACAAGAATTCTTAAAATCTCTCTGTTTTCCCCTATTAGCATTACAAAAAAGAAACGCAACCGCATTTCTAACTTTTTGAATAGAATCTTCAAAACACTCAAGACCATCTTTAACAATTAAGTTTAAAATGTGACAATTACATCTCATATGAAAAATATTTTTTAGCGGAGGGTTTAATTCCATTTTTAAAAGACCAACCGCCTTTGTATTATTAGAAGCATTATCTAAAGCAATACAAAGTGTTTTCTATAAATGTTACAAAAATTTCATAATAGTAGACATTGAATCCGCTAAAAATTTTCCATCGTGACGACCTTTTCCTTCATCATATAAAAAAGCTATAATTCTTTTTTGCATAACCCAATTATCATCAACCCAATGATATGTAATAGCAAACAAATCTAACTTGTTAAGACTAAGACCCAAATCGGCGGTAAGAGAAACATTACAATTTAAAGAATTAAGTACATGGCGCAAATAAAATCTATATTTTTTTTATACAAATCTATAACATCCGCTCTATAAGTACTTCTAGGAATACCCTCAAATAACGGATTATAACAAACCCGAAGGAAAGGAAAATGGTAAACAATCATAAGCTACCATTTTAGCTATTTCTACATGCTCTTTTTTCTTGTCATACTTAAAAATTTTACCGATTCGTGGGTCTATCGTCATTTGAATACCCCCCACATTTGAACCCGTTTGCTCTCCCCAAACATCCATATGTTTAACTCTCATATGATTATTTAGTGTACCCGTTCCACCATCCTTATTAGTTTGTTGCCTAAAAGCAAATACTTGTCCACATATGGTACATTTAGCTGTTTGGCTTTCCTTATTCTTAGTCATAAATTTTCAAATTTTAGCGGTTGGCTTACGAGTTCTAGGCAGTTTGTCTTGTGTATGTGATTATGCAGGACCTGTATCTCCTATGGGATTTTCGGGGACTTGTGTTTCATCATCATCATCAATTTCATTAAAAGTGTCGGTCTAATGTTGTTGCATTGCCTCATGATCTAAAAGTGAATTATTTCCACCAACATTAATACCTAAATTAGGTGTTTCGTTCACAAATGTTTCGTCATCAAACCCACCCCTAACAATACCACTACTACCGGCACCACGTCTAAATCTCTTCGCCATTATTAAATAGAATTAATTTAAATCACACTCAAATAAATCACAACAAAATAAGTTGCAACAAATTAAATTGCGTAAATTAATTAGCGAAAAATAAAGATAGAGTTGGAACGAAGGTACCAAATTGCCGGACTAATTTCCAACAAAGTAAAGACGGCTAGAATTGCAAATCCACCAAAGCTACTTTGGATTGTTGTAAAATCACCAACTCCACCAACAATATTATAATTGCAAAATTAATAATTGAAACTAGAATAAGACTTTATAATATTTAATTGAGAGAAATTTAAACTGGCTAATTATTGCAAAATAACTATAATTGCGAGATTGAGAGAAAGAGAAGAGTGAATTGGTGTGGATTAAAATGAAAATGGAGAGGGGTTTATATAGGGGTGGGGGATGGGTTAAAGTGTTAAAAAAAAATTGGGGGGGTTGAGAGAGAGGGGGGGGGGGAGTGGCAGATTCAGGATATTCACTCAGGTTATTCGAAAAAATAATTGAACCTAAATATACACTGTAATATATGTTCAGAGTATTCAAAAGTTAAAATATGTACATAATTACATAAAATTTACCCTAAATATACATTATAATTTTTTGTCCAGGGTGTTCGGGTGAACACCCTGGGCTCTTGGTACTTCCGCCCCTGGGGGAGGGAGGGGGGGGGGCAAAAGGGGAGTTTGGACCGTTTGGCAACAGCCATTTTTGCAAATGGACCGTTGGCCAACAGTCCAGCCCAATGTCCCAACGGCTACATTTAAAAAAAAAAAAAAATTTAAATCTGACCGGTTTAACCGGTCCGGTTCCGATCCCAAAAAAATTGAAACCAGACCGGTATGTATTAAACGGTTGACCGGAATAGGTAAACCGGTTACCGGTTAACCAAAACCGGTCGACAGGCTTAGTTGTGGGTAATTAGTAGGAGATAATAGGGTGAACTGTCATGGTAGTTACATCAGTTTCAATAACCACTTTCTTCACTTTATGCTCACTAATATGTCATGCGCTTTTATATTTAATATTTAAAATGCTCGTTACTCCAACATAAGGTGTTGTCCATAGAGTTCCTATTTCAGAAGTGCTTTATTATTATATTTTCTATCTTAAAAAAAGCAATAAGATCTTTAGCATATAAGATGTGTATATGGTAAAAATCGAAGCAATTTGTCTATGGTAAAAACCAGATTAAATATCGCTGTTGTCCGGTGCGAGGTCGAAGAAGAATGAGTTCATTAGCCTCGGGTAAGAATGAAGGGAACGAGGACCGAGTAGTTGTGAGTTTTTCCAACTAAGTGTCAAAAACCGATTGATAAGCACAGAAAATCCGAACCTGAGGAGAAGACACTCAACATAGGCTCGGAGTATCCGTTACAGGCCAGGCTGCACGTCATCTAACTATTCTGCCATTTGCGCTGACATCCGTACGGACGCAGTCTTATCCATTTTAGGGTTTCATTAAAAGGCCTTTTTTAGGGTGTACCGAGGCCCATCTATTTGTAGCTATAAATAGGGATGTACCCCCTTCATTTTAGGGCTAGCTTTTCACCACTTATCATATTTGTAATCAGAAAAAGAGAGAGAGGAGTTTTATTACTGATTGGCTCAGGTTATAGAAGCAATTTCCAAAACCGGACCAATTCTCAGAATCTACAATTTGGCTTCTTAAGCTTTACTTTCTCTTATTCATCAATATATATTTATCATTTGCATATTAGTATTATACATAACTTATTAATCTAACCACGTATCCTATAAACCACTTACAAATTTAATTGTTACCATTTTAAGGGTAAACAGTTTGGCACCCACCGTGGGGCATAGGATAATAGTGGTGATTAATTTACAACTCCATATTTCACTTGTTCTTTGAAATCTTGTGACTCAGGTAATTTCGAGATGGTAAGAAATGGTCAATCTGGGCACGTGAACAACAACGAGCTGATCAGTGAAAACGACAACAATAGCGGGTTGCCGAATCCGAATGCACCCCCTGCTGATCCAGCCAATCCAAATGCGGTCAACTCAACCGAGGGCCTTAACTAGAATACCGTTAAACAGAACAATGCTGGCCTTCCGGCCACAGATCCTTTAAATAGCAACAATTCAGCGACTTTGCTTCTGGCACAAGCCCGAAAGACGCCGGAAGTCGTGGAGGAAATTAACTTACGTTTGATATTTGAAATGTTGCAGGAACAACAGGTGGCTATAGCTCAGCTCCAAAAGAAAGACAACGGAACAGTATCGGCAGGGCCAAGTCGGGCTACCAAGCCAAGGCGAGAGAAAGATCAGGTCGTTGATAGTGATAACGGATCGGGGTCTGGTACATTTGCTGAGGTCCTGAAAATGCTCGAAACATTGGCTAAATGGGTCGAATCTACTGAGAAAAGGGCGAAAACGTACAACTCATGAGTGGACCAGATCCCGGAGGCACCTCCAATCCTGAAAGAACCGAACTCAAAAAGATACATTCAAAGGCCTTTCCCTCCCAGTGCGGCCCCGAAGTTGATCCCGAAAAGGTTCAAAATGCCAGATATCCCGAAATATGATGGGACGACGGACCCGCAGGAGCATGTGACCTCGTATGCTTGTGCCATAAAAGGCAACGACGTTGAAGAAGACAAAATTGAATCAGTATTACTAAAAAAGTTCGGTGAGACGCTATCCAAATGGGCACTAACCTGGCACGACCATCTGCCCAAGCATTCCATCACTTTTTTTGAGTTTCTTGTAGATGCGTTCATCAAAGCCCATGTCGGAGCCAAGAAGGTACAGAAAAGAAAAACGAGCATCTTCAGAATCACCCAAAGAGATAACGAGCTACTCCGAGAGTTCGTGAACAGATTCCAAAAGGAACGAATGGAACTCCCCCCCGGTTCTATAAGAATGGGTCGCTTAAGCCTTGACTAAGGTTCTCAACCCCCAAAGCTTTACTGCCTCATTCAAATTAAAGAAAAACTTGTACGGAATATGAGGCAGTAACTTGGGTCGATGTTCACAACAGGTACGAATCCAAAATTCGGGTAGAGGATGATCAACTTAGACTTCCCCTCTAGCCCAATAAGCGGAAGTAAGAATTCTGAAAGGTCGAGGAGGATTTTTTAAACCGGAGATAAGGCCACCGAAGGATAGGTACCGACCGTATGCTCAACCGGAGAAATCCAGCTTTAGGTCGGATAGGGGAAGAAGCGGTCCATTCATCCTTCGAGTAGCGATGACAGGCGAGCTGATCGAGGATCAAACAGTCAAGGTTTGCTGTTTAGAGGTGATATCGGTGGCTCAGCCAACAACGGGGACAGCCCGAGGTTATCAGAGTACAACTTCAACATTAACACCACAGATCTTGTCTTGGCCATTGGCCATATCAAGGATGCTAGGTGGCCGAGACCATTAAGATCCGATCCAGCTCAAAGAGATCTAAGCGTGATGTGTGAGTATCATGGAACTCATGGTCATAGGACCGAGGACTGTCACCAATTGAGAGAGGAAGTGGCTCAGTTGTTAAAAAACGGTCACCTTCGCGAATTCTTGAGTGACCGAGCCAAAGGACACTACAAAAAGAGGGGCCCGTGGAGCCTCAACACGTGATCAATATGATAATGGAGGAATGAAAATGCCACGAGGACCAATGATGAAGAAGACAAAAGTTTCAATTGTTCGAGAAAAATGAACTAGGGATTATGTACCCGAAGGATCTATTTCCTTCAACGATGAGGATGCATAAGGCATCATTTAGCCGCACAATGATGCTTTGGTAATTTCTATCCTAATTTTTAAATCTCAAGTTAAACGTATTTTGATTGATCTAGGTAGTTCGGCCAATATTATCCGATGGAGAGTGGTAGAACAACTCAGGCTGTTAGATCAAATTGTGCCGGCTCGGGTTCTTAGCGGATTCAACATGGAGAGCAAAACTACAAAGAGAGAAATCTCTTTACTGGTAAACGTCGCCGAGACTATTCAACAAATGGTGTTCTACGTTATCGAATGGGAGATGAAGTACAATGCGTTGCTCGACAAGTCGTGGATTCATAGCATGAGGGCAGTACATTCGACATTACATCAACTGTTGAGGTTCCCAACCTAGGAAGGGATAAGAATGGTCCATGGTGAACAACCCGTGGCAAGGGAGTTGTTTGTAGTCGAAGAAGCACCCCCCACTCAGAAGGAATCATCCGTAAAAGCTACCGAATCAACCAAAGGCAAAGATGATAAATAGTAATTAAAAAATGAAGGCTCTATAAGTTCGGGTGAAGAAAAGGAAGAGATGAGCCTGAACTTCAAAGAAGATGATTTCGGTGTGCCCAGATCGTTCGTGCTACCGGATGATTCGGACGCAACCAAGTCTACAGTAGAAGAGCTGGAACAGATTGTCTTATTTGTACACTTGCCGGATAGAAAGGTGTCACGACCTATTTTCACTAAGTCGTGCGGGCACCTACCTTTCCCACCTCGTGTAGGCTAACCCTTATTCCAACAATCAAAAATATATAAATAAAGCGGAAGAAGATAAAATAACGTAAGTCTCACGATAATAATATAAAGAAATATAAAAATAATGAGAAAAGCAAACAACAG